>NC_056737.1:1951604512-1951777012 GCF_019279795.1 Protopterus annectens
GAGCAGCACTGACTGATAAGATGTAAGCCATTATAGTGTGTGTTGTGTAATGGGAAGTATGTATATTACATGGCCAATAGCTGGTGGTGTAAGTAATGCCATTATGATGGACACGTGGGATCCACAGCCCACCCCTTGCAGGATACTCAGGTTAATCTGTATTATAGCATGCAGGAATGCCATAGGTGTGTAATAGGGCTACCTGCAGTCTAGCCCTACATATACCCGCCTAATGTCAGGCTGTGTCCATATGTGGCACCTGTCTGATTTGTAGCAAGGCAGAGCAATGCAGCTGTGCAGGAAGGTGTTGTGAGATTGTGGACCTGATGTCTGAAGGTACCCCACATATAGGTATGCATATGTCTACATACATACATATATATTATATATATATATATATATATATATATATATATATATATATATATATATATATATATATATATATCTACCTGTATGCCCACAAATATACTGATACCCATGTGTAGACATATATATGAGCACATATATACATCACATATTTCTACACATATATAGATATATACCTATATGCACACGTCTACATATATACAAACACACACACAAACATATATGTATGTAAATACATGTCCCCTATATTACTACCACTGTGCTGCATACTATGTGTGAGGAAACAGCACACATAGGAATACACACAGATATCTACAGCTGTCAGTGTGTGCAACATGTATGGGTATGTCACATGTGAACCCCTTGCTGGGACCACATTGCCCTTGTCTGTGAAGTATGGAATGGGAATATGGGGAAGTATGGCAGGTATAGTTTGTGGAGGTAGTCAAAGCTGGTAGATATAGAGGACAGCCTACAGGGGTGGGATGTGACACGTGGTGGGTAAACACCCTGGGTGGTGTGTGTGGTCTGTGATGTGGATGCCCCATGGGCCCCAATATGGACACAATGGGAACAAGCCTACCACCCACTGCTACTCACAACAGCAGTCCACGTCCTGAAGGTGCCTGGCCTGGAGGCTGAGCAGGAGGAGCTTGTTGGCTCTGTGAAGGTGTACTTGGTGCCTCAGAGTGATGTAGCACATCCCACATGTGTCTGTGGACCCCGTTATGGAACAGACCCTGGACCTGACCTCAATGGGCAGGAACATGTCCGTGTGTGCCCCTGGGGGAAGACAACATCCCCTGTGTTGGTTCCACCTGACGGTATTGCTGGATCAGTACATGAGGAGGCCCCAGGGTGGGACACACATGTGATATGGCTGAGTAACATGGGCAGATGAGTTTGGAGAGGTGGTTCTGCTGGCCAGTAGTACATATACATGCTATTATGTCACTTTTATAGAACATATGTTGGAACTAATAGTCTACACAATCCCAGAACATGTCCAACAGCATGCATAGATAACCGCAGTAACACAGTATGTTAGATGTGCAGCACACATACAGCAAGCATACCACAGGCATATATGGAACCATTGTGGCCCTGACAATGGCATGCAGGTGAATAGTCTGTAACAGGCAAGCAATGATAGTGTCCACACAGGGAATATGGCTACAAACACATTGCACAAAGCATGGTAGAGTACAATATCTGCCCCACTAGTAGGTATGCTGTAGCCATACCTATTGAGTTGCGTGTACGGTTTGTTGTCGCTGATATGGTGGGGGGTGACAGTGATGTGTATTAAGAACTGTGGTAACCTTGCTGCATGACTTGCTCACACCTGTGTCCATCTTTATGTCTTTCAGGCACAATGTCTCATGGAAGCCTGCCAGCCTACACAGCAGCAGAAAATGACATCTTGCTGGATGGACTCATTCATCACTATGCAACCTTGTTTGGCCAGGCTGCCCATGATCAGCAGGAGTGGACCACCCTGTGGAACAACTTAGTCCACAGGGTCATTGATTTCGGACTGCACAACTGCAGTTATGAGCAGGTCTGGTGTCATTGTTCTGACCTGCTTTGCAATGCCCATCAGCGTGCTGCTGCAGTCCGGGGGGATCACCTCGCCACAGGGGGGGGCATGCCATCCATCCCCCCGACACTTGTGGAGGAGCACCTGGCCAGCCTCGTGGCACCTGCCCATCTGGCCAGCCACGAACCACCAGACACCTTTGTGGAGGTGGGTGCCATCCACACACCAGCCGAGGAGCATGCAGGTAAGGCCACAGGGCACATCTGTAGACCACTGTTGTATATACATCTGCATCGGTACAGGTAGATCATGCATATCTGACATATCATAGATATATTTTGTTGCTGCACAGTAGTGATAAACAGATGTCCATATGTGGTACTATTGTGGAAATGTACTGTTGCTGTATTGTAATACTGCACCCACCCTGTAGCATGGCCACAGTTGTGGCCACTGACTTTGCATCTCTCACCCTCTTATGTAAGTCCCTCCGGGACAACACCAAGGCAGCAGCCTGTAGCTGGTGAGTATGATTTATGTAGATGCTTGCCAACACACCGGGCATGTAATGGCGGTGGTATATTCCATGCACACATCTAACACACCTACCCAGAATGCATGCTAAACATGTGCACATATTGTTGCTGTGAAATGCACGACATCACAGGGTTGACCACGATGGGGTATTGGATGGGTGTGTCAGACACCTGCATGATAACTAACATCCTGCCATTGCAGAATGTGTCCACAGGGATTAATATAATGGTAGGAGACATGGCTTACAGTAGGGACATGTTTGGAACAATACCCATATACAGTGCAATACCAGTAGGACAATGGCAACTGCTGTAGAGCTACACTATGGCATAAGACATTACAGTGGCCCACATTATCAGCTGGGATTAGGATGTAACATGTGGTGTTCAGTGTATGGGACACTGCAAAGTGACACTCATGTGTAGGGCTTACTTGTCATGCATCTGCTAAAGGCTGAAGGAGGGGGGGGGGTGTCAGCATGACACACCAGTGCACTGCAGCAGGGATCCTAAGGATGCTAAGAATTGGTGTATCTGCACATAGTCAGGTTCAGGACCTATGGCAGCCATAACCCTACCCCCACAGCAATAGTGATGGGAGTGTGTGCACATCAAGGGATGTGCACATGAGTAGACCTTGCAATCATTCAGAATAGGGGGACATATGTAAGGCAGACTGAACATACACTGGCAAATGCAGATGGCCCATGCTGGTACACCCCTGCCAGGAATAGTGACTGCTGTAGTACACATAACAAGAGGTGTGACAAACCGTCATGATAAGGGTGTGTATGCATCATGGTCAGCATCTGCACACCTAACACATTCTGTAGACACTGCATATAAATGTACAGGACATATTGGGCTCATGTACTGTTAAGATATGCAGTGATGTGGTCCCATGGCAGATCAAGGATGGGTGCATCATATCAATAAAGGTGTGTACATCCCCCATAGCTATGGTATGCTCTGATGGTTGTCAGTGTAAGAGTATTGGATTGGTCATACATGGTCCGCTGATGTTGAGAGCTGTGAATCAGACATCAGGCATTCACAAATGACATGTGTCCACATATCATCCCAGGTATGTGTTGCTGGAAAACATAGGGGCTGTGTGCATTAAATCTAACATAACTGACACAGTAGTACACATTCAGCAATGGGCTGTACACCTGTGAGGTGTGGCGCATAGTACATGGCAGGGTGCAGAACAGGTGCAGAGCAATACCGTGTTCATGGGTGCAGTGGTATCCGGGGGAAGGGTCTTCACCTATTGACACAGCACATGCATCACACACATGTATACTGTTACTAGCATGGATTGACTATAGCTGCACTGCATGCTGTTGGGTACCGTATGTTATGCATGTTGGCAGAGGAGTAATAGGAGGGCTGTGTGTATTATCATTGTGCAACCTCACCTGTATATGTGTGTGTGTGTGTGTGTGTGTGTGTGTGTGTGTGTGTGTGTGTGTGTGTGTGTGTGTGTGTGTGTGTATGTGTGTATGTGTGTGCGTCTTGGTGGGTAGTTAGTTTGTCTGTAGGAATAGTCAATAGTCAAGAAACAGACGGTAAAACAAAGGACTTTAAAGATTATGAGAGGGCTATGGTAGTCCTTTACTCAAGTATGGCAAATGAAGTTAAAAAGATTGTGGTAAACAACTAGGCAATTCTGAGGAATAATTCAAAGTTATGGTCCATAGTGGGTGATAGACCTAATTTTGTTTTTAAGACAGGGGCAAATTTGAAAAAATGTTTTGAGTTAGGTTCTAGGAAGACTGATAGAATTGGAACCTCTAGGTGTGAATCCTGTTCCCAGTGCAAACACATACATTTAGAAGACACAGTTATTTTAGGTAGCACCCTAAAACCCGAGTCTCTTTTAAGAAGGGCAATTGTCAAACATCTGGGGTGATCTATTTGCCGAAGTGTATATCCTGTCCCAGCTTTTACATGGGTAAGACTAAGAGAAGGCTTAGGACAGGATATACGAACATATGTACCAGATCACTACATGTAACAGTAGCAATGCCCTGTATAAACACTCCTGTACATGTCAGAATTTTGTGAATTTAAATTTGTTCTTATAGAAAAAGTCCTACCAAACCACGGGGGGAGATTTTAGAAGTCATATTGAAGAAAGAGAAGTAAGGTGGCAAATAAAATTACAAGCTAGTCAAGCCCCAGGATTAAACAAAATTATATCCATAAAGCCAATATTAAATAGGAAGGTTGTATTAGATAAATAAATAAATTATTAAATTACTTTCTTGTGCTTCAACATTTTTAGATATAAAATATATATAAAATTTTACTATTGCTACTTTTCACTATTTTTTCACCAGTTAGTTTATATGATATAAAATGTTGTCTTTTTATGAGTATTTTTTATTCATATTTTCAATTTTAATAAGAAGTTTTTAAAAATACATGTGTTGGTTTAAAATACTTCATAAAGACAAGGTATTAGTTTTCAAAGGGTTAGGGATGTTTTTGATAATGTTTATGGATTATTGTGTGCATTTCATCTTTTTCTCTTTTTTTTAAAATGCATCTAAGGGATGATGTAACTAATTCATTATTAATTAAGAGGGGAGTATATAAAAGTGAATTAAATCATTAGTAATTGATTCTGATGAAATCCCTGTTGAAAGGAAGAAAGCACTCAGTCTGTGTGCTTTAACTGTGGAAAAATAAAATTATTTCCTTTGCAGTCCATGGTGCAAGCAGTGTTTGATTTTTCATATTAGTTTGTCTGTAGGATCACTCTGGTGAAGTGAAATGAGGTTGATGAATGTAGGATGCTTGTGTGCATGTGTGTGTGTTTGTGTGGCTGGTCATGTATGCACATGTGATTGTGGGGTGTTCATACTGCAGTACCTCCCTATGGGATCATGCTGTACATGTACATGGACTGCCACATTACACACCAGGAATACTTGTCATGTGTGTAATCACAGGACAGCTGATAGTATAATAAGGTCTGTAGCATGGAACAGGCATTGAGAGGGAAGGTAGACACCAAGTACACCCTTAATATCGCATTCAGCATAGAGGTCACCTACAACCAACGTATTCAGCACTACAAATACATTGGGGAAGTACTAGTCAACACCAGGGAGTGTATCCAAATATTACAGTTGTCACATGATAGGCTGATTGAGCAGCATATCTGGCATGTACTGAGCATTACATAAACATGACATACCTGTGCATGATATTATGGATAAAACATAGTGGTACACACATATAGGGGCCATGCTGATGATGTCTGGACATACACAGGGTGAACACCAAATGACAACAGTGAGGCCATCTAAAACCACTACACACAGGTCAGGCAGGTAATGTAGTAACAGGTCTTGTGTTGTGACCACTTGTGTAGGCATTTAGAGGACTGATATATTAGTGAGTGGTATCAATGTGTGTATGTTAACAAGTGTGATGCAGTATGGAGTACACATGGACATATACGTGGAACTGTCTCTAAAGTCATGGACAGGTAGGTATTACGGAGGTGTGTGTGTGTGTGTGTACTGTTAAGCAATGCTGTACAGGTTTTAAAGTGCATTTATTGTTTTCCCGCACAGGTGGCGAGGTGGGTCAGGTTCCCTCCTGCATGCAATCTGATGTTGGTGTCCATACAGACACAGAAGATGATGATAGTACTGTTGAGGCACAGGTGGGGTTGTCAGGGGCCGACACTGTGCCTTCAGTTGACATCCTCCTTTTAGCCATCCCAACCCTGCACACAGTTACAGTGCCTATACATACCCCGCCACCAGTGGCCATAGCAGAGGGACAGCTGGAGTTTGGTGGCAGTGCACAGGAAAGTGTGGTAACCATGCCTACTGTGTCTGGTCACAGCAGGCATAGCTGGATGTCCAGCAGGGCACCACATAGGCAGATGTCCCAGGGTGCTCATGGTATGGCTACTGAACATCATACCCCTGGCAGAGGTGAAATAGCTGGTACCAGCAGCTGCATGTTTCAGGCTGACATGGTGGCACAGGCATGTATGGTACATTACACCAGACAGGGCCTGAGGCTGCAGAGGGCTGCTCTCACATTTGTAAGCAACAACATCTGTGAACTGTCTGGAATCCATGCTTATACTGAGCTCGTGGATAGATGGCATGGTGAGATAATGGCCCTCATCGGCCATGGTGTGTCTGTGCTTGAACATGTGGACATAGGCCAGCAACACCAACAGCTGGCAGTCAATGTGGACATGCTAGGACACCAAGGGGCTCTTGTAGTGGCAGTACCATCCCTGGCAGTGTGGGGGGGGGTGCTGTCCATACCACACCACAGCAGGCCATGTGCACATGGTCCTGGCCAGTCCCAGGAGGGACCTGGTACCAGAGGACATTTGTCATCAGCAGGTGAGTAGCACATCAAGGCCTGTACCTGTATGTGCCCATGGAACCCCTGGCAGGCACAGTCCACATGTCAGTGGCTGGAAGCAGTGAACTGCACATTCTGCCAGGTATTGTCTGCAGCTGTCCATAAACACCTGTGTAGAGCAGCCACATGGCAGGACTGTGTGCATGCATACCCACACACTATACAAACACACCTAGGGCAACCCCATTGCTACACATACCACAGCACCACCCGCAGCTCACCGCAGTATACCACTCACCTACACACATGGTGTCAAATGTATGGTCCACCCTCCGCTTCTGGCAAACCAACATCACACCCTGTGCATATGATGATACCTGTGCCACATCCCTGTCATCATACCATCAATGCAGGGACAGGCTAATATGGTTCTGATGCACACAGTGACTGTACTACAGTGTACCACACTACTGCAGTGTAACATGTTGTAAGCAGTAAAGTGTAATGCATATATGGCAGGTAGTGTAGCCATCCAGCAATGATGCATTATAGCTATTAGTAACACTGGTTGATTGTGGTCTCTATATTGTTATCTATTTTTGTTGTAGGTGTACATGTATCAGCACAATGAAGCCCTGTGCATATGATGATACCTGTGCCACATCCCTGTCATCCATACCATCCATGCAGGGGCAAGCTAATATGGTTCTGATGCACACGGTGACTATACTACAGTGTACCACAGTACTGCATGTAACATGTAAGGAGTGAAGTGTAATGCATATATGTCAGTTAGTGTAGCCATCCAGCAATGTTGCATTATAGCTGTTAGTAACACTGGTTGATTGCGGTCCCTATAATGTTATTCATTTGTGTTGTAGATGTACATGTGTCAGCAGGAGGATGGTCTGCAGTCATATTCCACAACGGGGTATGGCACTGTGATGACACCATGGCTGTGACATATCTGGGGTACAGTTGAACATATGTCACAGGTTACTAAAATGGTTATTGCCTGTGCCACATGGACAGGTGACCCACTGGGTCATATATACCCTGCAACCTGATGTAGACTCATCCACATACATGCACACTGTTACTTGGCAACACTGGGACTAGACCCCTACCTAGGTATGTAGTGATACTGAAGTGTGTGGCTTACATTGCACACACCACACAGTGTTTAGGGTGAGGTGTGTCCCAGGTCACATGTTACATGCAAAACATCCCCAAACATGTACAGTATGCTAAAGGGGGATGTAATGGGTGTATATGGACAGTACATAGTGTGACATACCTTCATATACACATTAACAGACACATAACAGGCAGACACACATCCGAGAGACCAGAGCCTATTATTGCTAACTAACTTGACCATGTGCCCAGTATGTTACAGGTAGGCTGTACACAGCACATGCATACCTATCCTGGATTGTGGTATCAGTTACCTGTATGGTTGATGGTGACAGTAGTAACCATAAAGTGGTACGTGGGACATATACCGGGTGTACCTTGTTGTAAAGACAGTGTACACAGCACCCACATCCCTAGTGGATATTGTACTACCTGAAACCCATGATGACACTCTGCCATACCCACCATCACACATTGGCCGCAACTGCAATACAACCCATAGTATACCGCAACAGTGGTACTAGAGGGATATCCATCTAATGCACATGCATAGTATGGTGTTGCATGGTCATGCCTCACCTATGGGCAGCAACAACACTATCTGTACTACTGTGTGCCAATGGTATTGTAATAGGAGTATGTTGCCTTGAAATGCTGTACCTTACAGATATATGGACATGCACACATACACACACATGCCAGAACACAATGGGTATCCCATGCCTTTCAACCTATTTGTACAACACTGTTGTGCTGCTATGCAAGGCTTCTGTAGCCGGTATGGGGAGGAGCATAACAGGGTACATGTAATGTCCCCATACCACAACTGACTATGGCAATGGGTGTTGCATTGGTTGTGAATGCCCTCATGGAATTTCTAAGTACAGGTGTGCTAACACACAGACACTGCTATACTCAGTCATGCACATCTACACAATTGTCAGCACAGGGGTGCATCACTCCAGGTGGTCAAAGCTGTGTACCTATCTATTGTCTATGGAGAGATGGGTTGTGTAGGTGTGTGTACAGTGGTATCCTGCCACCTGCCAGGTGGCAGCAGGCAATCTATCGGCACACACTACTGTGATGACCCTCAGGGTAAGAATGACATGCATCAGCCAGTCCTCCAGGTGCCTCCTGCACATGGCCACTGAGGTAATCAAGTTGACATGAATGCAACATACATTACAACACATGGTTAGCGTCTGTGATGGAGACCTGTACCCAACCATGTTCTGTTGACTGTGGTAGTGTAGTGGAAGTACCCATGGCGTGTGGTGCATACAGGGTGACATCTCCTGTATGTGGCAGTTCTTACACAGCTGGCCAAACATGTCAGTGTAAATCAAGCTTAGGTGGCTTGTACATATCCCAGCTGGATACCTGCCATCTGCACATATGTACAGGGACTGACAGTCATCAAGTAGCTATGCAGTAGGATGAGTGTGTTGACAGATACACGTTTGACAACAATATGTATGCCATAACTACATGTCAGAAGCCCTCACTAACGTGCTGTACAGATGGTATTCTACAGTTACATTCCACATGTCAGATCATTACCCAGTAAGGGGTATATACTGTGACACACCTCACACACCAGGGATACAACAGGGAGGGCTCAGAGTCCAGCTATGTCTGCAGGTGTGCATGTTGTCAGTACTACATTTATCACTCTGCTCTTGCCAGGGTAAGCACTGTCAACAGTAGTACTGCCATGATACACTACATGCCAGTGTGACAGCACGTACCCTGGACTACTACCCCTGTATGTAACACATTCACATGGGTAACAGTGCTGTACAGGTCTCATATATGTCTGTGTCCCACACATGACACTCACACACCCCTTGCTACTGTAATGACAGCACATAGGTGCATGTATTGTACATGGCATTACAAACACTTATTACAGATGTCATTACCCAGCTATGTTATCAGACTGGGTGGTGTGAACTGGTTACCAGGGCTAAAGCATGCTTAGCAAGTATGAACATCGCTGCAATATAACAGCTGAGCCGATTTGTGCACTGGTAAGCGAAGCCTACACTGTCTAAGAGCTCCTATGTTTGCCCATAGCTTAACACCACTTAGCTTCATACAAACCCATGCAAACATGCTTAAAGCTGCTCAAAACTGCCTTAACCACTCTGTATTCGACAGCCTTTGTTCTGCCCAGCAACAAAATGAACAGCTCTTGCAGTTCTTGAACCCAGGACCCTGTACACTAAAATCACAACACTTAACCACTATGCCATGGCAACTGTGAAGACAGCTGTTGTTTTAAAAGTATAGCTGTCAATATACATATTGAGTAGTATTGAACAATTGCCTTTACTTCCACAATTGTGTAGTACTTGTTATTAATATGACTGTTGCATCACATATGTTGTTTTATATTAATGTACACATAGCAGATACCTACGGTGAGATACATCTGGGAGGGTATACACAACCGTGAGGTTTACATGACAGGAATATGGATATGTATACATGTCATAGGTCGATATATGTCTACATGTACATACACATGTATACTCATACATATGTCTGTATATACATCTGTATAGTGCAACATATATATGACCATGTGTACATCTCTTTGTATGTGTGTGTATATATATATATATATATATATATATATATATATATACACACACACACACACACACACACACACACACATATATATATATATATATATATATATATATGTAGATATATAAACTAAGAAATGAACTTCGTGACAATAACAGCATTCAGAAAATAGTAAATCACACCAACAACTCTTGTAGTACTTTAGCGCTTTCGTCTTATTTATTATCAAGACTTCTTCAGAAAGAGAAGTCTTGATAATAAATAAGACGAAAGCGCTAAAGTACTACAAGAGTTGGTGTGATTTATTATTTTTTGAATGCTGTTGTTGTCACAAAGTTCATTTCTTAGTTAAAATTTCTTCTCTTTGTTCATTTTTTTTGAGTGCAGTTAATTTTAGTTTTATATGTAGATATATGTATATATAGCTATATATGTATGCACATCCTGTGTACAGATATGCCTGTTTATTTCGGTATATATGTAGACATCTATAACTATATGTGCATACATATCTATTCTGATATACCTATTACTGTCAATATATATGTAGATATCCATATGTATATGTGCATATGTATCTCTGTATATGTGTAGACATATATTGCTCTGTATATGTATATATATATATATATATATATATATATATATATATATATATATATATATATATGCATATATGTCTATATATATATATATATATATATATATATATATATATCAATATGTTTACGTGTATATATCTATATAGATATATGGATAATTATATATACATATATGTTCACCATATGTCCTGAACATGGAGTGGAGCCCTACCTCAGCCCCAATAGTTGCAACCTCTTAGTGAAAGGGGATGTCAGGTATGTATTGCAGGTATATTTGTAGACTATTGTTACTGTAACAGGGATTGTCTTCACAGACATGGTGTGTGTGGTATGTCACATCTGCTTTTAACATGTGCCTCATTGGCTACTGACAGACATCCTAAGGACATCATAGTACAGTACCACTGCTAGCACAGTAATGCTCCTGTAGACTACAGCAGAGATATGGCCAAGATATGTGGACAGTCTGACACACTTTGGTCAGTCCAGAGGTATACACAGAACCCCTTAATGCAAGACATATGGACCAAGCCTGACAATGTGGATGTTAACAGCCATGTAAATAGGTATATCATGTAAATACTGCTATACATTTGCCCCCATAGGTTATGCAGTCACACACCCCTGTCTGTCCTGACACATAATAACCGCTGGTACAGAGGTGCCATGGCCACATACTACCCACTAGTTAGTGACATACATCTGTACAGCATCCCACTGCTATGTCTGACATACATGATTGTTATGGTGGCCCAGTAGCAGTACATCTGGCAAGTATCTGGACATGACATCTCACTAGGTAAGTATAGGTTCATAGATTCATAGGTTCATACTAGGCTATCTGCCCGAGGGCATTTACAAGCCTAGCCCATAGTTTAGTTTGCTACCCTTACCCCTTTAGTATGGAACTATAATTATACCCATTACTGCTCTGCTGAGCAGTGACACTGAGGGTGTAATCTGGGGTATATCTCTCTCTCCCATCCCATTGGTCAATTTTTCTCTTGAAAGGCCAGCGGTGCTCTGGCCTCACATATGATCTTATTCCCACAGCATTTATTCCACAGCATGTGGAGTCTTTGATGCCAGCATCTCCTATATGTCAACCAAGCTGATGGGCATGTAACAAAGCACTGTGCATGCTACAGGCAGACTGCCTCAACACTGGCCTACATTTCCTAAATGGGAATACACAAGTATCTCCCTATATAGCAGGCTCTGCAGGCATGTCACAGCACAGAGTAACAGACACCTGTGTGAAATTGCATAACCACAGCCAATGTGAACACAACCATTGCCACATTTGGTAAGGTAGCGCAATATTACAGTATATGGACTATCTGATCAACCCCATCCCCTCATATGTGCCACTCACACACTAACCCTACATATACTGGGTCACTACACAGTGTGGTCCAATGCCTGTCTGTGGTATGGGACATGTGTGTGTTTGGCCCTACATACATGTAAGCCGATAGGGTAACATACAGTGGAGCAGCATGTAACTTCAGATAGAACAGGACCAAGAACAATGACATCTACCACAGTCTGTACACAGGCCAAGGTACATATTCACAATACACACACTGTCGACAATCACCATAAGTACACAGACCTCAGTACTGTACACACAACCACAGAATGACCAGGTTATGTCCTCAAATATAACCCCTACTATACATAACGTTTAGCAGTCTGATATTTCACTGGCTTGTTATCAGATATAATGTCAATTAATAAAGTGTACAGAACATATGCACCTCTTACTGCATGACATGTGTACAAAGGTTGATAGAGCTGTGGCTGGAGGCACAAACACAGGGCCAATACTGACATGTTGCTGTGATAACCTCATACATTTACTGTTGTAACAGGGTTTATTGCAACATATGTCCTATGAAGGATATGAAGTCAGTAACTCTCATGGCTGTAATCCTCACACTACCTTCTGCAGTACACAAATAGGTACTCTGTGGGTAACACAAGAAATAAAAGGCACCGCACACTGCCCAGTCTGCAGATGACCCTACATATGGGGGTTTCCTCATAAACATAGCACTGACATGACAGGTATTAAAACATGTAGGACAGCCGTATCCACACACACCCTGTTAAACCAACATTACTCTAAATGCAGTATATCAGCACTTACAGTCTGTAGTCAAGTCAGGCACATCCCCCTCCTGTGTGTTGGCCTGTTTCTACAGTGTATGTTGTTAGAGGTAAATCCCCAATCCATCTGTGATGCTGTTTGCCAAACAACAGATCTAGTTCCTGCTCACAGTGAATGAAAAGGCCCAACACCAACATAATGTTCCTAGTTATTGGAGTGTGTTTCCATGCAATTGGCTGTGGGGATGTTACCACAGCTGTTCCACATGCAATCAGCTAGAGGAGGACTGCAATTCATGCAGAGGCCATCAGCTGATCATGAGCATCACTTACAATACACATGCTGCTGCCCAAGCAAAGCAGGTGTAAGTCTCCACATCCACCAGAGAGGGAGTGAGAGAGGCAGACAGAGGCAAAGATATTTCAGGAAGGGGTAGGAGAGCAAAACTTAAGCATGTTTGTGTCACACACCTAACAGTACAGGGTATCAAACCCCTGACTATGTATTGCTATCACATGTCTATGCAGTTATTGGATGCACCACAGAGGTTACATGTTGAGGAACCCTTTAAACGTATATGTGATGAGTGACATCTGTAACAGTGATATGGTAGATATACAGTAGGTGTAGTACACTTGTCTGTCCACATGAACAGGTGTCAGCATCAATGCAGCCACACTCTGTCAGGGACCCACACACATTGACACACTTGGCTGGGTCAGGAATACAACTTATCACTAGTTAGATTGCCACAACACAGTACTGTGTAGGTATCACATGCACCACAGGGGTTATATAGAGGTTATATGGGTAAAAGGTATGTGGAGGTGTCTGACATCAGACTGCATGCTTCAATATGCCAGTGGGGGTTGTAGTGAGTGTGAATGTGGTCATAGGCATCATACACCACACATACAGACACAGGATGCCAGTATTGATATGCATGGGTGCATTGCTTCATGGGTGTGCAGTGGGCGACTGTGCCAGATGGCTATTCTAGGCTAGGTGATGGGTATACCTTGGCATTAGGCCACATGACAATGGTCTGCAGTGTGGCTCAGGGGTGTAGTGTCTGGATTTGCCCACACAGGTGGGTATTGTATTCACCATCCATTCACCTGGGTAACTGTTGTGTGTGGCCACTGCTGTGCATTGCTTGCCATGTATGTGTTCCTTTGTCCATGACATGGGTGGTGTCTGGGGTCTGCACACATCCCACATGTATGTACAGTGAGATGTGGAACTGTACCTGGGATGTGTGGCCCATGTTATGTACACAGATTATTGTCATCAGATGTGCCAGTCCTGGCCTCATGTGGTGGGAACTGTTAATGGGCAGCAGGTTGACCCTGCACCAACACTGATAGCATGATACAGGTATTCCCTGGTGTGAGTGGTATCTGTCCATACAGGTCATGTGTTTCAGGCTTGGTTTGTCCTTTGTGGGTCACATTTGATGGCACCACAGGTGTCCAGTGGGGAACATAGGGAAGGTGCACTGTCTGCATGTACGTGCCTGTTGGACTGATGGACAGAGTGCCATGCCCTGTCTAGCCCACTGCAATCACACCATGGTTACAATCAGTGGGCAATATGCAGGATACTACCAACATAGCGGTTGTTGCCTAGGCAAGTGTGTGTGTGTGTGTGTGTGTGTCTGTGTGTGTGTATATGTATGTGTGTGTGTGTGTGTGTGTGTATATATATATGAGACATGGGTTGAGAGTGTTCTCTGGGTAATACAAGGGTTGCTAACTTTGTTTCCTGGCCTTGATGTCACATGTAGGGGTATGGATTTGCACCCCAGCCTCTCGGCTATTTCACATCTGTTATCCCTGTACAGTGAACATTGTGGCATATATTAGGGCCACCACATAAGAAATTTGCAAAACCCGCTCCACAATGAGTCCAGTTGTTACACACACACAGCCTCCTCCACACGGGATACAAATGACAAACACAGACACACACACACACACACACACACACACACACACACACACACACACACACACACACACACACACACACCTGCCATGTATGGGATTAGAACTCCTACCTAACTAGTTTATTACGCTACAGCACTACGTAGTTATAGGACATGCCACAGAAATTACTGGAGTACTCCTTCACCAAAGTTGTATTTCACAGTGAATGACATCAGCAGGATTACCAAAGTAGGGCATTTAAATTGTAATGAGTGTGACTAGCCTAAAAAGCATTGTTCCCTACACAGACATAGAAACACACACACAAACATCCACACCTGCCATGTGTGGGAATAGAACCCCTACCAGAGTTGTTATAGGACGCGCCACGGGGATTACTGGAGTACTCCTTGCCCAAAGGTGTATTTCACAGTGAAAGACATCAGCAGGCTTGCCGAAGTAGGACATTTGATTTGTAGTAAGTGTGAGTAGCCTAAAAAGCATTGCTCTCTACACAGACAGACAGACACACACACACGCACATATATACTCAGTTGCTATGTCTGGGATTAGAACTCCTACCTAACTAGTTTATCAAACTACAGCAGTACACAGTTATGGGATGCGCCATGGAGATTACTGGACTACACATTTCCCAAAGGTGTATTTCATAGTGAATGAGATCAGCAGCCTTGCCAAAGTAGGGCATTTGAATTGTAATGTGTATGACCAGCCTAAAAAGCATTGCTCTCTACACACACACACACACACACACACACACACACACACACACACACACACACACACACACACTTGCCATGTCTGGGATTAGAACTCCTATCTAATTAGTTTATCACACTACAGCAGTATGCAGTTATAGGACACGCCATGGAGATTACTGGGCTACACCTTTCCCAAAGGTGTATTTCAAAGTGGATGACCTCAGTAGGCTTGTCATAGTAGGGCTATGGGGAGGGCAGTGTGTGTGCATGGGCCATAACCCATTCATCTAGAGGTTGACACACCACATGTGGGAACACACAGGGTTATATTCCACAGGTACATGGATACAGCTGCTAGATGACTACTTCCTTGTACAGTCAAGCAGCACAGCTAGGACTTGCACCACATAGTCTGTAATGCTGACAGATACCAGTGGCTAATGCCTACAGTGAGTGACATTTACACCTCATGTGGTTGTAGCCGTTTGGCTGTGTGCTGGGTGGGACAGGCCTCATAATGGATGGCACCTTGTCACAGTCACTCTCTTCCACACATCTATGTACACCTACTTTTGACTTATTATAGTGTGTTGTCCTTGGATATATGTCTGTATTCCTATCCAATGTGTATGCAAAGCATGACTAGTGCATACTGAGGAGTGTATGCACTAACATCTGCAACTGCCAGATATGTATGGTCCACTGTTGTTTGCAGACATAAGCTTCATGAGTATGCCCAGTATGACCTTTCAGTATGTTGTTTTCTGACATTGCCTTCATTTCTCTAAGTGTGTGAGCATGCCCAGTATGCCCTTTTGTATTGAATGTGTGGATCGATTCCAGGTAGTTTGTACTCCATTGCAGACCTTTGTGTTGTACACCTACAGGTATCAAACTGTTTCTGCAGGGTATCCGTCTATCGTTTGGCAATATGAGGACAAACTGTGCAGGGGATAGTGTGTACTGTAGGTGATTGTGTCTGTGCTGCTGCTTCAGCTACATGGTACTGCTGCTAGCAGAGATATTCAGACATGTGTACTGTTATACACTGTGATGTTTTCTGTCCTCATACACTGTCAGGTGGACATTCTCATCACAGTGATGTCTTGGGGGCCCAGGGTGACTGCAGCTGTGTCTGGTATTGTGGGCAGATGCCTACATATTCATGGTAAGTTGTGCCATTCTGGAGGGGGAGCAGCAGACACTTGCTGCTGGGTTTGTGTATCCAGTTCAGCACCTTGGTACAGTGCTGGCAGAGTATCCCATACTTGTACATCCATCGACATGACAGTATGGCCTTATCTTGCTGTGGCAATACCTCACAGCTGTACAGATTCACACAGGTTACCCAAAGGCAGGGGCCATGAGTCAGGACATTACTCCTATTGTTGTATACAGGCAGGTATGTAACCACCCATTTATGTGTTTGCAGCCAGGGATGGTGTGTGCACAACTTTGTGTCGGACCTTGCACATTCCATGCCCCCCCCCCCGTTATTCTAACCTCTTCCATACATTATGCATACATTCTCTGATACTTTCCCTAAGGTTATCACCCCATCACAGCTGTGTGTTGGTGGACATGTTATTGTGGTTTGTCCACATGGCCTTGCATATAGCTTATGTGAAGTGTGTTATGTTGTTATTTATGTTGTTATTTGGGTGTCCATGACATAACATGCATTGGCAGTACGTGTAAGACACAGGCCTTTGGCAGAGGCCTGTTGGCCATTAGGTGTTGATGCAGACCAGATGTGGCAGGCTGTTGCAGTCTCAGACCGCCATACAGTATACTCCCCTGGGGTGACAGGGTAGGTGTGCTAGGTGCTCATGTCAATCCCTTCAGTCTTGATCAGGTGGTGTGGATGCTGGCAGGGTGCTACCTACGGCTAGGGACACACCTGCATGGGACACTTGCACTGCATGCTGCATTCATTTGCTATTGCCATATACAGGTGGGGTCATATTGTACCCATTCTGCACAGCAGGGATAAGACCAGAGAGGTACCTGTGGGTGGTGTTTGCGTGAGCTGGGGGCATGTGTGCTATGGACACTACTTGCATCTGACACACAGATATGCATGGGGCATTCCAGTTATGCTGGCATGTGCAGGTGCATCAGCTGTTTCCCAATATATCAGTCCTACCTCCTTTGTGATCTGCAAGTATTCAGGCAGACAACACCGGTATCCCCTACTACAGGACCAGATAATGTGATGCATACCTGTATGTACAATTCCAAGGGTGTCTCCATTTCACAGTGACACAATATATACTGTATGTCTGGGGTAATTTCCCCTGTGTACTGCTTGTATATCTAGCCCAACAGCCATGCCATTTCAGTCTTTCAACTGGTGACACATATTACCACCATACATTTACAATGGCTTACTGCTAGCATGTGTTATACTGGTGGGAATTGTCTTTGGCACTGCAGTTGTGAGGACTTGTCCCTGTCATCAGCAGTAGTGGGCAATGGCACCAGGCCTTACCTCAACATGCATACATACTGACCATTCTCGCACAATGTGAAACACACACCAACCTAACACACACATACCTGAATGTTGTGCAAATGCTGCAAACTATCCTGCTACCTTGACCACCTCTGGGCAGCTGTGCTCCACTGGTATTATACCTACACATACGTTACTACATTTCTACATAGGGTTGTGGGGGGGGCACACCTGACTGTTAGGACGTGTGTACATTGGATTGGGGTGAAAAACCAGACTGTTACTACATTTCTAAATAGGTTTGAGGGGGGCACACCTGACTGTTACTACATTTCTAAGTAGGGTTGGGGAAGAACACCTGACTGTTTCTACATTCCTACACAGGTTTGGGGGAGGGGGGCACACATGACTGTTACTACATTTCTACGCTGGATTGGGGGAAGGGGCGCACCTGTCTGTTTTTACATGTCTACATAGGAGTGGGGGGCACTTCTGACTGTTACATTTCTATATAGGATTGTGGGGGGACACACCTGACTGTTTCTACATTTCTACACAGGATTGGGGGGGCACACCTGACTATTTGTACATTTCTTTACGGGATTGGGGGGGCACACCTGACTGTTTATACATTTCTACACAGGATTGGGGGCACACCTGACTGTTTCTACATTTCTACACAGAACTGGGGCGCACACACCTGATTGTTTCTACATTTCTACATAGGATGGGGGGCACACCTGACACTTATACACATTTGCTATGACTGTACTGGTATGTCAAGTACTCCATTTCATTCTGTATTCTAACCTATCATGCTGACTAGACGCATATCAGTGTACTACAGGTCTGATTGAACTACATATTAGTTTCTGACTTCCTACCCTTCAGAACTAACATCCCACTGCCTGACCTGCTATAGTCTGTCTGTGTAGGCCTGGGGGGGTTACCCATAAGCATCATTCAGAGGCCATAGCGCAGCCTTTGTTTGTGTTTGTCTACACCTGTCCTGGCTGAGACTGTTGTTGGGCATGTGAACCTCCCTGATTGGCATGTGTGAGTCATATGGACACACATGTGGCCCAGCACATTTCCTGCAGTGGGTTTTATCGCCCTGTTGGTGACACCAGTATTTGTAGATCTCATGGTGCCACTATAGGTGTCTACTATCTGCTGGCATACCAGTCAGCCACCCGATTCCCTTGCATGCTCACATCCGTACCACAGATACAGGTAACAACACATTCTACTCCATTCGGCAATTGGTAGGTTGAGTGACTTACCTTGTGGGCGTGGCAGTATTGAGGATGGTGCTGGAGGGCTGCCTATGTCAGATGCACATAGTACACTCCCTATATGTGGTTGAGCACAGGTAGTGTCACGTTTGGCATCCTTTTTACTGTAAGTGCGAGTCAGAGAGAGGTGTCATTCCCTGGGTCCCTACTGTGTCAGTGTATGTGCTATGCATTGCCTCTTTGACAGGGCCAGGGCATACTGGGCACACCTCCATCTGCCTACTGGGGCAGGCTCAGGTTGTTCCTCCTCCAAGTCACTCTGTGCCTGTGCAGGCCTTGGCATTGGTGGGGGCTCTGTGGCCCTACCCCATGCTGTTCCTGCTGCAGCTGTTTCCACAGGATCATATTGTGTAGCATGGCACATACGATGACAGTTTGAGTACATGTAGCTGGTGAGTACTGCAAGGCTCCACCGGATGTGTCCAGGCACCGGAACTGTGATTTGAGCATCCCAAACACATGCTCTGTTATACGTCTGGTCTGTGTGTGTGCCTCATTATGGCGTTCTTGTTCTGGTGTGTGTGCATTTCTGATGGGTGTCATCAGCCACAGCTCCAGTGCGTAACCAGCATCCCCCACTAGGTGACCGTAAGGGATGTCCCCATTGGCAAATCTCTGGTACAGCTGTGTCAGCTGTCAGATGTAGGAATCATGATAGCTTCCACGGCAGCCACCACACACATTCATTATAATGCCCTTGGGATCGCACACGACCTGGCAGTTGATGGAGGGGAAGCCCTTGCGGTTGATGTAGACCCTACCTCGATCACTGGGTAGTGCTTTGATGTGTATGTGCCTGCAGTCCCATCAGGGTATTCTGCTATTTGGTGGAAGAGATGCATATTGCTGGTCAACACCTCACGGGTGTTGAGGAAATATACGTGCTCACCGGCATGTGCTGACATGGCATCCAGGAACTGGTGGAATACTCTGGATGCTGATGCCTGTGAGATCCCTATGATATCCCCAGTTGGGCTTTGGGATTGTACCTGTGGCTAGCATTCCTAGGCCTACACGTACCTTGGTATCCACTGCGATGGGTTCCCCTCTGTTAGTTCGGTGTATCAGGTGTGGCCGGCACAGCTCAACAATTTGCTGTAGGAGGTCCCTGTCCACCCTACAGTGCTCCACTATCTCCGGCTCATGTAGTCTCTGGTAGGTTACCCCGGGTCTGTACACTGTTCTCTGTCTCCTCACTGTGGGTTGGTCTACAGTATTCCCATCCTCACCACCCACAGCCTCTTCCACATGTTGTTGTATGATAGCTGCTGCAACCTCTATCATTTTGTTGTTTTGTTTGTTAAAAGTTCTCCGCTTGTATACACCGGTGGTGTAGAGTATGGGAAAACCCAGAGGGAAAGGTGTTTGCATAGTTTATAGTAGTGTTCTGGGCTGGGCTGGTCTGCTACCTGTGTAATTGGCTGATTCTGATACATTTCACCTGCCAGCTATGCTAGTTCTCCTAGATTACCTTACTACTGCTGTTTTCCTTTCCCATTGCCTTCCTGTTTATGCCCGGGGGTACGCTGCACAAGCACACTGCTCAAAAGTGCACAGAGTTGCTATTTCCTGGTTTACTTTTTTGTTTTCCCTTTAAAACCTGGCGCGTGGCATGCACACCCACGTAGGGTATGTAAAGAGTTCTAGGCAGCCTCAGACACACCCTCTTGCTTAGCTGTGCTAAGCTAGGAGCAAACCCGAGCCACAGGGCTCCAGTCTGCTTACAGTATGCCTGACACACCCCTCTATGATGTCAGCTACCTCCTAGGCTTGCACCAAGCTATTCCTGCTCTTACACTGTTGGGAGCTGCCTAGCATGCAGGGGAAATCTGGGATTCACTATCATTCCCCTCATTTGCATAGGATTACCTGCTAATGTATAGTTACATGTCCCACACTGAGCCTCCCCCCTTAGCAACCACTATTCACTGACCATGCTGTCTTCTGCCTGCCATTGAATATAATGGCAGAATAGTGATTTTGGTTAGAATGCTTATTTTAGTTTTTTTTTCTTATTTCCCCCTGATCCCGTTTGTGCTGCTCCCCTACGCTTAATCAGCCAAGATTGGCAAAAAAAATAAACGTTGATTTTTTTTTTTTTGCAAGTGTTTTTCATGCCAGTGGCATTATACTTGGCCATTGGCATGCTTTCTACATAATATCCACCCTTATTTGGAGCTGTCATGGCTCCATTTTGTAATTTGCAGAAATGTACTCCGTTACTGGTGAAGTACATTTCTGCAGATTACACTAGTCCTGCACGGCCAGTTTCCAGCTTCCTGGATCACAAATTCACCTAATTTGCATGGATTTCTCCTGCAAATGGGGTAATTTGCATACAGGGGCTGCGTCCATGCAGGACTAGTGCAGGAGCGCTCGTGCACGTCCATACAGGTTAGCACAGCAGACATATTGCCTGCTGGAGCTCCTGCACACTGTGCATGGCTTGCTGAATCCAGGGGATTGTGTTACAAGAAGCTATCAGTATGATGTAAGGTTCAGGTACAAATGGTGTGGCAATGCACACTGAACTTTTTGTTGTGCGGTATACACCTATTTATAATGTTGAAAGGTCAGAATGTACATTTTAGTTGCTAATCCCGTGGGTCATGATTTTTCTGTCATTGCCACTGCCATAGTTAATTCATATTTTCTGTGTCACAGTTCATACTTATCACATAATAATATAATTTGTTATGCTTCTGTTGGTATTTGGACTGTACCTGCTAAGAGATATTGATTGTGTTGAATTCTGTTTTATTTATAATACCTGTGTGGCTTCTTTAAATTGCTAAAGCTGCGGTGTGTTATGTTTGGTTATGCAACACATGACAATTACATGATTAACTGTGAAAATGTGTTAAACTTTCAATAAAACTTCCTGTTTGGACATGCTTTTGGGCATCGTGGTCTCTTATGTTTTTGTGAAAAATTTGTTGTCAAGGCATTTTTTACCATACTTGTTCAAAAAAGCTTTTTTTGCTGTGTGTGTGTGTGTGTGTGTGTGTGTGTGTGTGTGTGTGTGTGTGTGTGTGTGTGTGTGAGGGGGGCACCAAATTGCACTGGGTTCTAAATGGCCTAGTTACTCCTTTGGGTATGTTAGTATGCATGTGAGTCTAATATTACAATAAATCAAAAAAAATGGCAGCAGGTACCAAAATACACTTGTGATAAATAATATAAGTTTAATATTAGTTAACACTGACAAAGTTTTGGAGTATGCAGTTACAAAGTAAGCAGTATATGGTTTAACAGTTGGGAAACTATCCCAGATCAACCATGTTCAATACTATATCTAGACAACAGAGTAGCTGGGCAAAGGGAGTCCAGTGAATATGATTTAACCGAAATTCAACAAGAAGATTGACTTGTTCCATAATGGGAAATTCGAGATTAAATTAGGGATAGAACAAATGGTCATGGAATTGATTGCAGACTTGCTGCTTGATAAGTTACAAAGGGCAAAGATAAGGAAAATGTTGTCCATATAATTAATATTATACCACATCCAATGGTCCTAAAACTAGGTGTGTGACAGGAGTAATACAGTGATGATGGAGAACAGGACTGACCTGTTTTTAGATAGCAGCCAGATGGGAGAAGCAGTGAAGGAGAGGGGAGTTAGTGAGAAAGGGGGCGTAAGAAGTCAGAAGCCTTGGCGGAAAGATGGCAGTTTAGGTTCAGTGACAACCGATGCAGTTAGAAGCAGCCTGAGAGTGAAGTAGGAGTCAGGCTGAGGATCAAGCTGCAAGATATAGATTAGGGAAAAGATCATTAGTAAACATTTGAATGGCAGTGGGTCATCAGGAACAGAGCAACATGTTGACACCTGGCTACATAACCAGTGAAATGGAATCAAGGGGTAGGGAGGAGATCTTGTTACTCTTCAGTACTAGTAATATCCCAGTGGGAGTATAGTGTCTAGCTCTGGAGAAGGCACAGCAAAAGGATAATAAATCATTAGAAGCTGCACAGGGAAAGACCACCAGGATGATTAACAGATAAAACTGCCTATATGCCTTCAGAAATGTAATGTTATTGGCATATTCATAAGAGGATGGCAAGATGTGAAAAGGTGGAAAGATGAATGGCAGGGTCACAGCTTAAGAGTCTGCATAGTTCACAGAAGCAGCTGTACCCACAAGATATAGGCATTTATGCACCAGTTCAAAAATATTCAAATGACATGCCATATTGTTCCATAGATATGCAAAACTAAGTATCCCAGGAGTTCCTGAAATCACAACCGCTATAGATTTTACAGGGCAAGAACCAGGATTTCATGAAATATGGGGTGACAAATACATTTTGAAAATTCAATCCATTGCCAGAATGGCAGTATTATTCTTGTCAAGACTTGTCAAAATGTGTGAAAGCGATATATATACAATTTCCATCACGTTATATTTTCAGCTGCTCTTGGAATTTTGACTACTGCTCCAGTGTTCATAAACATACTACAGAGATGAAAGCAAGTATTTTGTATGCTTTGTTAAGTATGCCATCAGACATTACTACAGTTCATTCCCTGGTGGTGTACAGTACCCATCCATGTAATGGTGCAGAGGAGTGCCTGTTTCAGCTATATGTGTTAGGCGGTAATGTGCTGTGCAGCATGACAGAGCTACACAGAGCAGTTATTCAAGAGAGATGATCATGTTCCATTATGGACTGCTTGGTGAGGCATGACAGAGCTACACAGAGCAGTGGCAGTGATTTAAGAGAGATTATCATGGTCCATTATGGACTGCTTGGTAAAGCATGACAGAGCTACACAGAGCAATGACGCAAAAGAGATTATCATGGTCCATTATGGACTGCTTGGTAAAGCATGCTTTGCCTTAACATGCTGTCTTACACTACTAGCACTCTGGTCTGCATACCTCTAAACCTCTTAGCACAAGAAATCTGGACAAAACCAAAAATAATGGGGGGTGGGCAAAAAAACAATAATGACAATTTTTAAATATTGCTCTTATTAATGTAGAAAGTTGATAGACTAACATGCTTTATATTAGCATATACTTTCTGACAGGTATGCAGTCTGAAACTCAAATGGCTGTCATAATTTACTGATTTCAATTCCAGATGGTTGGTCAGAAAACCACAATTTTCTGAGAAACAGGTCAAAAATATGAGGCAAAAATCTGGACAGTTGAGAGGCATGGTCATCTGCTATCTTGATGATTGTAATCCATAAAGAAATTACAGTACTTATTGACAGAGCAGATCACTGTACTATGGTAATGAGAGGATCTGCTGCTGAGTGGTAGGAGCTTGAAAGTATGACCTTGTGGAGATGGGACAAGGTTGTATGAATTATCTGATTTGTGTCCATCCAAGGAGACTTTGGTTCAGATTTTCTAGGTCTGCAGTGGAGAACCGGTGGGACTGACTTTGAAAGCACTAGTATATTACTGTCATTGCATAGTGAAATAGGAGCAAGCACACGACTTGCCTCATTGTTAAGGGAGTTTTATGAAGAGCAAATAACTTTTGCATGCAATCCTGCATAATCCTGCATGTAAGCCTGCTCCATGGCATACACTGGATTTCCTTTAATCTGCAGACCTGCATTTCTCATGCTTCCAGTATATTTCACAGCTCATCTTTTCTGCCTAGCATGCGCAGTTCTCGGCACCTTCACTAGTTAATTGGTCAGTGATGATATTTAGAAAGTGCAGGGAAAAGTTCTGTATGCTATGGTCACCAATAATAGCTGACGTAAGACCTTGAAGTTCTAACTAAAGCTGTGCCTACTGTAAGTCATCTGGGAGTTTCAGTTCTCAACACATTCTTCCTGTGTCCATATGGGATTTCATTGGATGCTGTGGTTTCTTTCTATATCCCAAACATTAATGTAGCATAATACATTATAGATTTCAGTACTCAGATGAGTTATTATTAAACCTGTATTATACACTTTAGATATAATAGCACCCATTTTATTAAAAACACCATTGAAGCATTTTCAAGCTCATATGTGTTAGAATATCTCTCTGTCCCTAAGATAAGGTTACATCTGTAAATATATAACAAGTGAAGCTATTTTTGAGTGTTCTTTTTTACCTATACTTCCCTGACCATATGGCTCTGATCTCTGATGCTCCACTTACTCGTTTGTTTTGCCCTAAGAGGAAGAGTCAGTCTCCAGTAAGAAATCATTCACAGAAGGTTTGAATTTTCTATTTTATTTCTCAGTCTCTCCCTTGTGGCTGATGTTTGTGTCCATGTTTGGAGCGATCTACTATGCTGTTTTCCCTTTACTTTTGTCATATCCTGGTGTCCTTTCAATTTTCTTCCATACGTACTTTCTATCTCAGCAGGACAATGCATATCACTGGCATTTAACTTGCATGCTATACTCTTTTAATACCATCAGGTGTCGGGAATACAGCTTTCTTCCCCTTAGGATGTCTGGCCTTCACTATCAAGTGACACTCATTACATGACAAGTGAGTAGATTCCTAGTACTAATAAATGTGAAAGACACTCAGATGGTAATTTAGCATAGCAATGTGACACTGGTGTCATTTATAAAATGATGAAACGATGTGCCCTGAGTTGTTTGAGTAAACAACCTGTCTTTAGTGATAGTGAAGATACAAATCTTAGTACAACAGTAGCAACTGCTATTTCTGAACAGAAATTGCAGATGACTGGTACTGTCATTACTGATAGCGTCTGGAAAAATATAATGGATGAGATCTCAGAAGTAATTCTCAACTCAGAAAATAATGCTGGTACTAAAAATTCAGAAAGTGAATTACTTGTCTTAGGTGATGCAATACTAAAGCCTATGTGTACGAAAATGACTGATATCAATAAGTGTAGCATCACAGTTTTCTCACTCCGTGGCCTGAGATTAATTGTTATACAGGATTATTTCATAAATTATTAAAAGAATGAGATAAATACAAATATATGATTCTTGATGCAGGCATACATGACCTTGGGGACATCACAATAAATTACAAAAGAAATGTAGTGTTATCCATGTTATAATATTTAAACACATAAAATTGAGGCAGTGATAAGTGAAATAATTTAATCACCAAATTGAAATGATGACATGTTTACTGAAGCTTTTAGATTTAACTCATGCTTAAGACAAATATATGCTGTTTCTTTTGTTATGATGATCTTCAAAGGCAAATAATTCATTTATGACTCATGACTATTTGGTAATGCTGATATCTATTTAAATCAATGTGATGGTAGACCACATCAAGTTAGGTTAGATAGATAAATAAATAAAAGAATTCTGTAAGTGCCAGGAGCATTGGTAATAAAAAGTTTGAGTTATTTGCTACCACCTAATGTTACAAACTTGCTGTAGAATATGTAGTTGCTGATGACAGATGTATTTTAAACCCAAAATATAAGTTATGTAAGTATTTAATGTCTACACACACACACAAAACACTAAGGGCATCACACAGATATACATACACACACACACAGAAACACATACACTCACTCATCAGTTGCAGCCACAATCTTGATTAAATAGGTTTCAGATGTGTCATTGTGATCAAATGAATGAAAAAAAAAATCAGAATCCAAGGCATTACATCCTTCCGCACTATACCTCTTAATTGCCCAAGCTTTTGCCACATTATTCTTCTCACTGCACTGCTCCTCATCGGTTGTGTAATTTGCTGGCAAATCACTGAGGATTAAAGTCAGTCAATAATGCCATTCATTATAGAGTTTAATCCTTCTTATTGCTTCAGTTAATGTGTGGTGGACTGCCTGTTGCAGTTGAAAAAATGTGATATATGCTGTCTCCATCTCTTTCTCACTAATGCTCTGTCTTTCTCTCTCACTCTCATAATGTACAGTTACACACGTGCACACACACACACACACACACACACACACACACACACACACACACACACACACATACATACATACATACATACATACAGGTAAAAGGGCTTCCAAGAGAGTTTTTTCTGACAAGGTTTCTCAGGTACTAAAGGTCAAAAGCCCTTGTTTTCCCCTGACAAATTTGCTGCCATTTGACATTCAGTCTCTCCTACCACTTGGACAAATTCCTCTATTTCTCACGTTGTTTTTTTCCTGTCTGGGAACATATATCCATAGATTCTTTCATGCTTCCTATTATCCAAAATGATATGGTTTGAAAGTCTCTTCCCCCTTTCTCAGACCTTCCTCAGCCTCCTCCTTGTTATCTGGCTCTATTCTCTGTGATCCTTCAAGATTTTTTCATCAGAGAACAATCCAAACCGCCCTCCCATTACCAGCAGGGCAAGGGGTTTTATTCTAGGATATTTCTGTAACCCAGGAAAGAGGGATTTTAGAAGTCCATTCTAGATTTCTCTTTTCTCAAAACCTTTATAAAAAAAGTCATTCCTTTGGGATGTTGCCTCATGAGACATAATTTCCTCTGTTGCTCCCCCAACATTTTCTGATATCCCTGGATTTGAAGGATTTTTTCTTGCATATTTCTAGTCACCCTTTTTTCAGGAAGTTTTTAATGTTTCTCTATTTCTTCCTCATATTATCAGTTTTCTGCTTTTCCTTTGATCTTTCTACACCACCAAGGGCCTTTACTAAGTGTTTGGCCCTAGTGGTAGCTATCTGCAGACTTCAGGGCATCTAGATATTACTTTATTTGGACAACGTTTTGATTCAGGCCCCCATCTCAGCAGCTCCTTCTTTGGGATCTTCACTATGCTGCTTCTTCACAGTGTGGGGGTTCACCTTAAATGCATGATTATGACCATGCCAATGATGTCTTGCTGCCTTCCTCTGAGTTCTAATTTTCAGTCTATTTTCCCTCTTCTAGCCCTTACTACAAGAGAACTTCCATGAACTATGGGGTTCTCGGCATACACTATTCCCATGGTTCCCTTCTCTAGACTCCATATAAGAAAATTTCAGTGGTGTCACAAGATTGTTTGACTCCAGTGCTGCCATCCTTTGTATTTTCCTGTTCTTGTCTTGCCCTGTCTCAAGCTCTCAAGCTCCACTGGTGGGTTCATCAAATTGCCCTGAATCCCAGGCCTATGTTTCAGGCTCCACTTCCCACTCAATCCAATCAATGTTAGGGAACTTTATCAAACAACCTTAAGGTCCAGGAACTTTGGATTCATCAACAACAGGCAGACCACATCAGCATCAAAGAGATATGGGCCCTCATTCATTCCCTTCATGCCTTCCAATTTCTATGGATTTCAGACCCTCTAAGAATCTTCAAAGACAATGCCACAGTCAAGTGGTGCATTAACAAACAGGGAGGCACAACATCGTCCCTTCTTTGCAGGGTGGCTCTTCAGGCTTGGAACATTGTGGTCTGCAAGTGGATGTTTTTTCAGGTGTTTTATATTCCCTCAGAGCACAGTGTTTTGACGGACACTTTGAGCAGATGCAGGACCAGTCCTCATGAATGGATGCTTCACAGGGAGGAGTAGATGGACCACAAACCCAGTCTCACATAGAACTATCACAACTGCAAACCAAACACATAAACACACAAAAGCATACTCGGAGGCGCTGATTAAAAATCTACCAAAACAACAGAGGCCTCCAAAGCAGACACCCAAGCAACCACCACCTCAAGACATAGCAAATGCAACACATAGTTCACAAAGTCAGTGTGCTAAACAGTCACAGCCCTTAAGGCCAAACAACATGCCAGACACACTTGTAATAGGTGACTCCATAGTCAGGCACACTGACGTCCCACTCACCAGACTGAACAAGGAGAGGGTCACAGTAAGCTGCCTGTCGGGAGCTAGAATCCGCCACATAACACAAGCACTCAGGTCACTCCACAGCAAGTACAAATATGACTCAGTCATTGTACATGCCGGTGTGAACGA
This sequence comes from Protopterus annectens, assembly GCF_019279795.1. Classification (NCBI taxonomy): domain Eukaryota; kingdom Metazoa; phylum Chordata; order Ceratodontiformes; family Protopteridae; genus Protopterus; species Protopterus annectens. The sequence continues at coordinate 1,951,634,009 of NC_056737.1, forward strand.
CTTGAGACGCCTCCCTGGACTACATGAAAAGAGACATAGAGGAGCTCTCTGATTATGTAGCCCAGGCCGGTATGACCCTGACCCTGAGCAGCATCTTACCATCACCAAGAATGATGCCACAGTACAAAGACAAAATGATCAGTTTTAACAATTGGCTTAATTACTGGTGTCATTCTAAGGGGATCCAGTGTCTGTCTGCTTGGGATGACATGCTTGACAAGCCACGCTGCTTCGCAAGGGATGGTTTGCACCTGTCACCCTGGGCTTCGGATATTGGCCAAGGCTCTTTCCACCCCATAGTGCCTTTTTAGGCAAGGCTCAAATGACAAACCTACCTCCCTAGAAAACACAAGTGGAAAAAACTAAGGGTAATGCTGCTCAATGCCAGAAGTCTAAACCTCAAGATGCACGCCCAAGCCCTCCTCAGTATGGAGAACATCAATGTCTGTGCAGTGACTGAAACCTGGTTCAAGGCTCCTGAGAGCACCCCAGCACTATCAGGTTTTACCTCATATCATGCTTTTCGGCCCCAAAACTTGGACAGAACCACAAAAGGAGGGGAAGTATCCATTTTCATCAAAGATACCCACACCTCCAGGTTAGTGGCAATGCACAAAGCATCGGAGACTATCCAGGTGCAACTAACCATAGGCAAAACTGCCTTACAGTTTATAGCATGCTACAGACCACCCTCTCAAACTCAGGAACCCCACACAGCCTTCCTGAAGACACTGGAGAGTATGAATGTCTCTCCAAATACCATCATTTTGGGAGACTTCAACTACCCAAACATAGACTGGGAACATTACTCAAGCCCCAACACCCTAGCCCAAAGGTTCTTAGAATTCATAAACTCAAATGCGATGAAACAACTAGTCACCATTCCCACAAGAGGAGACAATATACTAGACCTGATCATCACAAACATGGGGACAAAATGCTCCACACCGGAAGTACATCCCTCTTTGGTAAGATCAGACCATAAATTAATCTCACTGGAAATCCACATCCTGCCCCACCCCTGCACAAAAGACCACAGTGAAGAACTTCTCAAAAGCAAACTTCACACTTCTTAAGACTGAAGTGGTATCTTTCAAGGCCCCTGGGCCAGTGGAAACCAAAACCCACACTGCTGAATCCTTTGTAAATGCCTTCTATGGGCACCTTCAAGAATGCATGGATCATGCAATCCCAAATAAAACCAAGACCCATTCCCCCAAAGGCAGGCTTCGGTCTGGTGGACCCCAGCCATAAACAAACTTTACAACAGAAGGAGGAAGCTACTACATGACAGAGCAAAATCCCTAAAAGGGAAGGCATCTCTGATCAGTACTAGTAAAAAACTACGATCACTCATAAAATCATCCAAGGCCAACTTTGAGAGAAAAATCGCAAATGACACAAAAGACAATCACAAGGCCTTCTTTAGTTATGTTAGAAACCTGGGTGGAAACTCCCAGATATGCTCAGAGTTAGTCCAAAATGACACAAAATACACTGAACCCACTGACATTGCCAACATTCTGGCAGACAGGTTCAGTGCAAATTTCTCCTCCCCCTCCCCCCCAAAAGGAGAAATAACTATCCCAGCAGAGTGTAGCCTCCCTAACATCTCAGATGCCCAGGTGAGAGCCGCCCTCTCTAAAGCTAAAAACACAGCATCAATGGGACCGGATGGTGTCCCGGGCTGTGTGCTACATGAACTCCAAGAGGAATTAAACCCACACATAAGGCTGCTGTTTAATCTTAGCCTTACCACAGGATACGTACCCAAAGAGTGGAGTACGGCAACAGTAGTCCCACTTCACAAAGGCAATGCTTCTACGGACCCTGGAAATTACCGCCCCATAAGCTTGACGAGCCTGGTCTGCAAAGCTATGGAGAGGATCATTATGGAACTCATAAACAAAGACATTGGGGACCTACAGACATTGGATCCTACCCAATTTGGCTTTGTCAAGGGCAGATCCTGCCTTTTGAACTTGGTCGACTTTTTTGAAACAGTCACTAAGGCCATTGATGAGGGTAAGGCAGTTCACGCAGCCTACCTTGACCTTGCAAAAGCCTTTGACACAATACCCCACTCGGGCATCATAGACAAACTCACCAGCTTAAATGTAAACCCATATGTCACAAGATGGGTTGCAAACTGGCTCAAGGACAGAACCCACAGGGTCAGAGTTGCTGGAGCTATGTCAGACTCTAAGCCAGTTACAAGCGGTGTCCCACAGGGCTCAGTCCTGGGACCCCTCTTGTTCGGCATTTATTTTTCCGAGGTACAGGCAAACATAGGAGGATTGTGGCTGACAAAGTTCGCAGATGACTGCAAACTGGGCGCCATAATTGATACTCCAGCAGACACAAACATCCTTCAGAGAGGCCTCATAGAAATGGATAATTGGTGCCAGAGCCACGGCCTTAAGCTGAACGCCAAAAAATGTATAGTCATACCCTTTGGGAAAAACGAGGTACCGACAAATTACCACATAGGCGGTAATCCATTAAGTATGGAAGAGGTAATCAGGGACCTAGGGACCCAGGTTGACAGTAACCTCAGCACCTCGGAGAGTCAAACAAAAGGGTTTATTCAAACTTCAAAAAGCTGATAATTAGACCGGTTTCAGCTAAAAGCTTTCCTCAGTAATACATTAGTGAAGTTACAAGAAGCCCTTATATAGCTGAAAATTTTTGAATCCATGACATCATTTCCTGTGATTAATTAAATAGAAAATATATGTTATAATGGTAAATTTTCACAAATAACACATTATAAAAATGTCATCTGTCCATATGCAAGTATGCCAAAGTAAGACAAAACTCCTATAATGAAAAATCAAATAAAGAAAACAAAAGAATAGAAAATGTAATGTTATACAATAAGAATAAAATTACTTACTGCAAACTCATAGTTTATCATTTAGCCCTGGGGGAAAAAGTCCCCCTAGTTTAATAATCCACCTTCTCTCTTTTGTATTAAGAATGTCGTGCCATCCTGATTTGAAAGAGCGATCCCCACAATGATCAATAATAGTGAAAGTAAATCTTGCATTTGAATGCTTGGTTGAATGTTTGTACAGTGCATTAGTAATTCTGTGGTTTCTAATGTCCCCAAGTGCTCGAAATTCTGATGCGGAACTGCCTGGATGTCTGGCGATGTAAAATGCCTGGCATGTACAAGTGGCTAGATAGATTATCAATCTGAACTACAATTTCGAAGAAATTGATGTCATATACCTGACCTGTATTTTACTAGTAAAACTCGTGGTTTTAAAATGTAATTGCAAAACTGCAATGGCCACAGGAAGTTCCCAATCAACTTGTCCCCAGTAAGTGTCCTTTGTGTATAGTTGTCCTGCTTGATTTTGATGTTTTCTTGTAATGAGAAAATGGGTGCATAAGGATTTCCTTTCTGTAAGAGAAGTAACAACGTTCTCCTAAATAGTTTTCTAAAAGGGGGTGCGAGTTGAGTATATTCCAGTGGTTATTGACGATGTTAATAAGATTTCTACTGTTACGACCATAGGTGGTAACCAATCTGCATATTTCGGAATCATCATTGTTCTTGCCTTTCTTATATTCCAATAAAGACTCTCTAGGTATGGAGTCACAGGTACGCACCGCTGAGTTAATGATTTGTGGTGAGTATCCTCTGGACAAAAATCTGTTGGTTAGGTCTTCTTGATATTTGGTAAGATCTTCCTGTGAGGAGCATATTCTTCTTATTCTCATAAATTGAGATTTTGGAATATTTTTAGTAATATGTTTTGGATGGAAACTTTTGGCATGTAGGAGAGTGTTATACTGGGGAAATTTTCTATATATAGATGTTAGTAATGTGTTATCCATCTGTCTTTTCAGATGGACATCCAAGAAATGAATTTCATTAGGATGATGTTCTTCAGTGAATTCAATCCCAAATATTGCCATTTAGATATTCCAAAATTCCCTAGATATTCCTGTCCTCCTTTCCAAACCATCCAACAGTCGTCCAGGTATCTCCTCCATATGTCGATTTCTGGTAAATATATATTGTGCATTGGATCGTAAATGATAGTTTCCTCTATGTACCCCATAAACAAATCCCATAAATGGCGGGAGGCTCCATCGCTGTTCCTGTAATTGCCAATAGCAATCCTGTTGGAAATAGAATACATTTTGGTCAAGATGTGTTCCCACATAGTATTAATGTATTCATTCCTGGTGGGTATAAATTTGCTTTGTATAACCAAAACTCCAATGCCATTAGGCCAGCCCAATGAGGGATACTGGTATATAAGGAGGATACGTCCAAGGTGCACATGAGCCAATCCGAATCCAACTGTGTGTCAGTAACAATATTCAAAAATTCAGTGGTGTCCTGTATTCTAGCACGAATGAATTTCAATAGTGGTTTTAACTTTTCAGTGAGAAAGGCCGAAAGTGGTTCCGTTAGTGAGTCAATGCCCGATACAATTGGTCTACCTGGTGGTTGTTCCAAAGATTTATGAATCTTGGGTAGAAGGTATAGATATTGTTTGGCAGGATCTTTGACTGTAAGATGTTTCCTAGTCTTTTCTGAGATTATACCATTTTCCACTGCCTCTTTCAGAAATAAGGAAATTTCGTTTTGAAAGCCAGATGTTGGATCAATATCCATCTTCATATAGTGGTGGTGATTGGATAGTTGTCTATTTGCTTCATACAGATAGTAATCATTGTCCATAACCACAACGCACACCTTTGTCTGCTGGAATAATAACAATATCTTTGTTGTTTTCAGTTGTGTGGCCAGCTGTTCCTGTTTGGAAATATTGTTATGCATAATGTCTGTGGAGCTGTAATGAAAATGTAAATCTTTGAGAACAGCCTGTTGAAACACAGAAACATGTTTATCCATTGGGGGTGTAAATGTGGATTTATGAAATTTAAATTCAGTTGATCTTTGAGTGTCAGTATGTTGGTCCTGCTGCTGAAAAAATATTTTTAGATTAATCTTTCTACAAAAATCTAAAATGTCAGATACAAAAGTACTCTCATCAATAAAGAAACCTGGGATAAAACCGAGTCCTTTATTCAATAGTGCTTGCTGTTCCTCAGTTAAAACATGTTTGGAAATATTGTGTACATTCGTATAGTATTGATTTATTTTATCACTGACATGAAAAGTTCTTCCAGACTTGTAACCCCTATGTTTTCTTCCGGCTCTATGTTTCTTGCCCCTAAAGGGTGTTGTGATGTTCTACCCCTTTTGGCATTTGGAGAGTCCCCAACTATGGAGATGTCTGTATCTGTAGTGGAAGATTCCTCCCCAGATGTAATATAATTAGAGCCAGTTTTCTTGAGAATAGACCTAGGTCTTTTCTTCCTATTGGAAGGCACATTTCTAGTGCCTTGGGCAAACCTGACACCCTTCTGTGATTCGAATTGTCTACCCTTTAGGTAGTCCTCTTTGTCCCGGGAAAACTTATGAAGTTTCCTGCTTTTTAGGCTATTCTCCAAAGTAGAGACCTCCTTGGCCAACTTGTTTAAACAATCCTGAAAAATACTGGTCCCCTCATGATGTTTGAGTGAGTGGCAAGTTTTTTCAACCTGCTCTATATTGTTCTTAATAGTTCTCTCATAATAGGCTGACAGTATGTTGACCCTGGCCATCGCCGCTTCTTGTTGTGCTATCTGCCACTCTTTAATTAGAGTCTCATCTGGATTAGCCACAAGTGGCTGTATCTTACATCTTAAACCCCGTGGGGTTATGTTTTGTATTTGGCACGCTTTAAAAGCTTATGATGCCAGATATTAGTTCTCAGTGCCTTAATTTGTTTTCCAAGTTTGTGGAAGGAATTCTCGCAACCGTCAACTGGATCTGCCCTGTTTACATCATATGTTTCATTTTGGTCAATGCCAATCCCAAAAATTTTTAGATCGTCCTTGTCGGAGCATAGGCCTAATAGTAATTTTTCTAGATCCATGACAATTGGTTGCACTGGTTTAGTTCACACTAGACTGAGAGTGTATAATAAAATAAAATGCGAAGCACAGAGATTGTTATGACAAGCCAGCCAAGGAAATTCTTAATTACTGATAGATCTAAAGCAATTCGAATCCAGAAGGGCACAGAGTTTTGCATGTAAGGAGTAAGTTTGGTTGTTACAGAGAAATCTTATATTTAAACAAAATTGAAAAAAAGGAAGAAATTGTTGGCAAATGATAGCCAATTGTACTTAGCTATACTTGTACCTGATAGATCTACATGTTGAGTATAGGTAAATTCTGTAAATGGTTAGGTCTGAATATGATATTCACCTCAATAGGTGGGAGTCCAAAGGGATCTCTGTATCTTAGATGACCTTCAATAGAACGAAGTAAAAAGATATATATTCTTAAAATCTGTTTATGTCAGTGGACCAACTATAAATTGACACAAGGATATGTCCTTAACATCTACATCCCTGTTTACAATAGTGAGGATAGGTCCAAGTCAGTATTATATTTAACCAGCTACAAAATAATGCCTAGTATGTAATTGAGGTCAATGATAATATATGATACAAAAATATGTTTGTAATGTGGATTGTTGTTTACAAAAATATCCTGAACACTGGGAAATCCACGAAATGGGTCCCGTGTAATTGGTGTATAATTATTGTTAGAACAGAAATCTGGTCAGCCCTAATATAGTTTCCACATAGTTAAGAAAGTTGGGACCTAGTCAGCCCAAGTACACAGTATTCAGATTGACACAAAGGGTTTCAACTTAAACACAATATCATTGGGTAGCATAATTTCTGGGGCCTATCGGCTCATATATTTCTACCTTTTGAATATACAGTGTGTTCTAGTAATAGGGTTCCATTACATATACACAAACACTGTTGGTTTAGGTTGGCTAGGTGCGGATTTCATTAAACAAAGTGTATAAGTTAGTTTTCCCCACAGGGTACCTTTGTGTCAATCTGAATACTGTGTACTTGGGCTGACTAGGTCCCAACTTTTTTAACTATGTGGAAACTATATTAGGGCTGACCAGATTTCTGTTCTAACAATAATTATACACCAATTACACGGGACCCATTTCGTGGATTTTCCAGTGTTCAGGATATTTTTGTAAACAACAATCCACATTACAAACATATTTTTGTATCATATATCATCATTGACCTCAATTACATACTAGGCATTATTTTGTAGCTGGTTAAATATAATACTGACTTGGACCTATCCTCACTATTGTAAACAGGGATGTAGATGTTAAGGACATATCCTTGTGTCAATTTATAGTTGGTCCACTGACATAAACAGATTTTAAGAATATATATCTTTTTACTTCGTTCTATTGAAGGTCATCTAAGATACAGAGATCCCTTTGGACTCCCACCTATTGAGGTGAATATCATATTCAGACCTAACCATTTACAGAATTTACCTATACTCAACATGTAGATCTATCAGGTACAAGTATAGCTAAGTACAATTGGCTATCATTTGCTAACAATTTCTTCCTTTTTTCAATTTTGTCTAAATATAAGATTTCTCTGTAACAACCAAACTTACCCCTTACATGCAAAACTCTGTGCCCTTCTGGATTCGAATTGCTTTAGATCTATCAGTAATTAAGAATTTCCTTGGCTGGCTTGTCATAACAATCTCTGTGCTTCGCATTTTATTTTATTATACACTCTCAGTCTAGTGTGAACTAAACCAGTGCAACCAATTGTCATGGATCTAGAAAAATTACTATTAGGCCTATGCTCCGACAAGGACGATCTAAAAATTTTTGGGATTGGCATTGACCAAAATGAAACATATGATGTAAACAGGGCAGATCCAGTTGACGGTTGCGAGAATTCCTTCCACAAACTTGGAAAACAAATTAAGGCACTGAGAACTAATATCTGGCATCATAAGCTTTTTTAAAGCGCACTAAATACAAAACATAACTTACGGGTTTAAGATGTAAAATACAGCCACTTGTGGCTAATCCAGATGAGACTCTAATTAAAGAGTGGCAGATAGCACAACAAGAAGCGGCGATGGCCAGGGTCAACATACTGTCAGCCTATTATGAGAGAACTATTAAGAACAATATAGAGCAGGTTGAAAAAACTTGCCACTCACTCAAACATCATGAGGGGACCAGTATTTTTCAGGATTGTTTAAACAAGTTGGCCAAGGAGGTCTCTACTTTGGAGAATAGCCTAAAAGCAGGAAACTTCATAAGTTTTCCCGGACAAAGAGGACTACCTAAAGGGTAGACAATTCAATCACAGAAGGGTGTCAGGTTTGCCCAAGGCACTAGAAATGTGCCTTCCAATAGGAAGAAAAGACCTAGGTCTATTCTCAAGAAAACTGGCTCTAATTATATTACATCTGGGAGGAATCTTCCACTACAGATACAGACATCTCCATAGTTGGGGACTCTCCAAATGCCAAAAGGGTAGAACATCACAACACCCTTTAGGGCAAGAAACATAGAGCCGAAGAAAACATAGGGGTTACAAGTCTGGAAGAACTTTTCATGTCAGTGATAAAATAAATCAATACTATACGAATGTACACAATATTTCCAAACATGTTTTAACTGAGGAACAGCAAGCACTATTGAATAAAGGACTGGTTTTATCCCAGGTTTCTTTATTGATGAGAGTACTTTTGTATCTGACATTTTAGATTTTTTGTAGAAAGATTAATCTAAAATATTTTTTCAGCAGCAGGACCAACATACTGACACTCAAAGATCAACTGAATTTAAATTTCATAAATCCACATTTACACCCCCAATGGATAAACATGTTTCTGTGTTTCAACAGGCTGTTCTCAAAGATTTACATTTTCATTACAGCTCCCCAGACATTATGCATAACAATATTTCCAAACAGGAACAGCTGGCGCTCACACAACTGAAAAACAACAAAGATATTGTTATTATTCCAGCAGACAAAGGGGGTGCGGTTGTGGTTATGGACAATGATTACTATCTGTATGAAGCAAATAGACAACTATCCAATCACCACCACTATATGAAGATGGATATTGATCCAACATCTGGCTTTCAAAACGAAATTTCCTTATTTCTGAAAGAGGCAGTGGAAAATGGTATAATCTCAGAAAAGACTAGGAAACATCTTACAGTCAAAGATCCTGCCAAACAATATCTATACCTTCTACCCAAGATTCATAAATCTTTGGAACAACCACCAGGTAGACCAATTGTATCGGGCATTGGCTCACTAACGGAACCACTTTCGGCCTTTCTCACTGAAAAGTTAAAACCACTATTGAAATTCATTCGTGCTAGAATACAGGACACCACTGAATTTTTGAAGATTGTTACTGACACACAGTTGGATTCGGATTGGCTCATGTGCACCTTGGACGTATCCTCCTTATATACCAGTATCCCTCATTGGGCTGGCCTAATGGCATTGGAGTTTTGGTTATACAAAGCAAATTTATACCCACCAGGAATGAATACATTAATACTATGTATGGCGGAACACATCTTGACCAAAAATGTATTCTATTTCCAACAGGATTGCTATTGGCAATTACAGGGAACAGCGATGGGAGCCTCCTTCGCGCCCATTTATGCGGATTTGTTTATGGGGTACATAGAGGAAACTATCATTTACGATCCAATGCACAATATATATTTACCAGAAATCGACATATGGAGGAGATACCTGGACTGTTGGATGGTTTGGAAAGGAGGACAGGAATATCTAGGGGAATTTTTGGAATATCTAAATGGCAATATTTGGGGGATTGAATTCACTGAAGAACATCATCCTAATGAAATTCATTTCTTGGATGTCCATCTGAAAAGACAGATGGATAACACATTACTAACATCTATATATAGAAAATTTCCCCAGTATAACACTCTCCTACATGCCAAAAGTTTCCATCCAAAACATATTACTAAAAATATTCCAAAATCTCAATTTATGAGAATAAGAAGAATATGCTCCTCACAGGAAGATCTTACCAAATATCAAGAAGACCTAACCAACAGATTTTGTCCAGAGGATACTCACCACAAATCATTAACTCAGCGGAAAAGGCATCTGTGACTCCATACCTAGAGAGTCTTTATTGGAATATAAGAAAGGCAAGAACAATGATGATTCCGAAATATGCAGATTGGTTACCACCTATGGTCGTAACAGTAGAAATCTTATTAACATCGTCAATAACCACTGGAATATACTCAACTCGCACCCCCTTTTAGAAAACTATTTAGGAGAACGTTGTTACTTCTCTTACAGAAAGGGGAAATCCTTATGCACCCATTTTTCTCATTACAAAAAAACATCAAAAATCAAGCAGGACAACTATACACAAAGGACACTTACTGGGGACAAGTTGATTGGGAACTTCCCCTGTGGCCATTGCAGTTTTTGCAATTACATTTTTAAAACCACGAGTTTTACTAGTAAAAATACAGGTCAGGTATATGACATCAATTTCTTCGGAAATTGTAGTTCAGATTGGATAATCTATCTAGCCACTTGTACATGCCAGGCATTTTACATCGGCCAGACATCCAGGCAGTTCCGCATCAGAATTTCAGAGCACCTGGGGGACATTAGAAACCACAGAATTACTAATGCACTGTACAAACATTCAACCAAACATTCAAATGCAAGATTTACTTTCACTATTATTGATCAGACAGGGGGATCGCTTTCAAATCAGGATGGCGACATTCTTAATACAAAAGAGAGAAGGTGGATTATTAAACTAGGGACTTTTTCCCCGGGGCTAAATGATAAACTATGAGTTTGCAGTAAGTAATTTTATTCTTATTGTATAACATTACATTTTCTATTCTTTTGTTTTCTTTATTTGATTTTTTCATTATAGGAGTTTTGTCTTACTTTGGCATACTTGCATATGGACAGATGACATTTTTATAATGTGTTATTTGTGAAAATTCACCATTATAACATATATTTTCTATTTAATTAATCACAGGAAATGATGTCATGGATTCAAAAATTTTCAGCTATATAAGGGCTTCTTGTAACTTCACTAATGTATTACTGAGGAAAGCTTTTAGCTGAAACCGGTCTAATTATCAGCTTTTTGAAGTTTGAATAAACCCTTTTGTTTGACTCTCCGAGGTGCTGGCATTTTTTGTTTTTGGACTAACCTACTCGCTTGCCGTGCACCAGCCTAACTTGCTAGCTACATCCTTACATGACAGTAACCTCTCATTTGACACTCACATTGCCAAAGTGGTTAGGAAGACCTTCTATATTGCCCACCTTATCATGAAGGGTTTCACATCTAGATCAAGAGAGGTCATTGTGCCCCTGTACTCTTCTCTTATCAGGCCAATGATTGAGTACAATGCCCCATTTGGGATGTATCTCACCCGACAACTGCAGCAGTTGGAAAGACCCCAAAAGTTCCTCACCAAGAGGATAAAGGGTCTTAAACATATGTCATATGCTGCCCGACTGAAAAAACTCCAGCTCTATTCAGTCGCATACCGCCTACTCAGAGGTGATCTGTGCCTGACGTACAAGGCCATGTCCAATCCTGAATTAATGGACATGCTCCACCTCAGAAAATCCAAATCCATCAGAGCCACGAGAACAAGTGACTTAAACCTCAACACAGAAATAAATAGAACGTGCTGGAGGGACAGATTCATAACCCAGAGGCTCCCTACACTCTGGAACAGAATTCCAGTCCATGTTAGGCAGAGCCCCTCACTGACTCTATTCAGGAGAAATCTCGACGAGTGGATGGGAGATTGTAGGTTTACCCCGGGGGTCATCTCTGTGTCACTACTAGACAGAGGCATAGTAAACTAAACCCTAAAAGGGCGTAGTATTCTCATCCTAAGGGGTGGTGTAAGCCACATACACTCTGGCTAGGCTTATAAATGCCCTAGGGCAGCTAGCTTAGTACGAACCTATGAACCTATAGTACATTTGTGGAATACTCCTCAAGTAGATCTCTTTGTCTCCCCTCTAAACAGACAACTTCCCCTGTTCTGTTCCAGATTGCCAAGTCCTCTGGCTTGGAAAGTAGATACCTTGTGTTTTTCTTGCAAAGGTATGTTTCTGTAGGCCTATACACCTCTTCCTCTGCTACCAAAAGTCCTGCACAAGATCATGTGGGGCAGGCCCAAAATCATGGTGATCCCTTTTTGGCCCATACAGCACTGGTTTCCCCCTTCTATTTCATCTGGACAGGGACAATCAGCACAAGTTCCCTCACAAGAAAAAAGTCCTCACACAGGATAAGGGATCTACCATTCACCCTCACTTGCCCACACAATCTAGGTGATAGGATTTTGATTCCTTTTAGGCACCTATTTTCTGAGGACATGCCGCAGGTTTTGCAGGAAGCTAGAAAACCCACTACTGAAAAGTCCTGTGTGGCTAAATGGCAGAAATTTTCTGTTCAGTGTCTCAAATGCACCTGGACCCACTTTTTGTGGGTATTCCTACAGACATATATGTATGCATTGCTCAAATCTGGTCTGGCATATTCATTTCTTAAAGATTTTGCCAGCCATTTGGTTTTGAATCCACCCCTTCCTTCTTGTTTTGAATTAAAACAATATTTGAAAGGCATCCTTTGTATTAGGCCCCAAAGAAAGCCTATTCTTCCTTCTTTGAAACTTAATTTTGTTCTTGAGAAATTAATTTAATTTCCTTTTGAGCCTAGAGCTTCCTCTTTCATGTTACACTCTCCTTGAAAAAGTGTGTTATTGGTGCCTCTTACTGCTTCCAAGAGAGTCTCTGAACTTCAGATAGTCATGGCAGTTTCATCTTTTTTGTTTTTTCCACAAACACGGGGACTCTGTTCAAACTAATCATTCTTTTATGCCCACGCTGGTTAATGATTTGTCCTTGAATCAAACAGTTCATCTATCTTTTTCCCCCCGTCTCCACAGAACACTAGTGAGAGAATTTTTCATACCTTGGATTTACATAGACAGTGCAGGTACTGCCTAGATAAGATGAAAGATATAATATATGAGCAATTTTTTTTCTTTTCCTTCCAGGAAATTGGGTTTGGCCGTCTCTAAGCAAACTATCTCCTCTTGGATCTGTAAGGCCATTTCTTTTTGTACTTCCCTTCATGGAAAGCAGCTTCTTCTGTTCATGCTCAGTCTACCAGGGCAGTTGCCTCTTCTGGTGCTTTTTCAAGGTTATGGATACTAAATCCATTTTAAGAAGCTGCTGCTTGATTTCTGTATATACCTTTACTAATCATTACAAGTTGGACATTATTTCTAGGTCTAGAGCAGGTTTTGCTAGGGCAATCCTTCATGGGATCTTGGAGGGCTCGTCTGTGGTTTCCTCCTCCCATCCACTCTAGTAGCTTTTGTACACTCCCATTTGTAAAGAATACTGCAACAGTAATAAGGAAGGACATAGTGCAGTTGTGTAAGAACTTACCAGAACAGAAGATGTCCTACGTTTGACATTTACTACTGTCTAATCTGATAACAGCCTGTGGAATAAAGGAAATATACTTGATGATGTATACTGCAGTCTTAATTTTTTGGTGGTTTAAAGTGTCTCAATGCCATCCGAGTAAACTAAATGATGACAAATTAAGTTATGAAAGAATAGCTACTTGTGACACTGAAAATAAGAAATAGTACTCTCAGTATATTAAATTCCAAACTGGAAGACAGTACACTGTATGTGCACTAATAATTAATTGCACGGACATGCACAAAGCCTCCAAACCGCAGAGTAACTAAATATATATTTTACTTGTATCATTATTGGAAAAGTTAAGTTGGGAGTACCTGTACTTCAAAGTAAAGGGTTAAACTGGACATCTGTCCATTTATTGTGATGCAGTCCATCAGTTAGACTTTCAAAATTGTTAGACCTGATAATTCATTGGGACTTGACCAGATGCCCATTGTGGTGTTAAAAAACTTGAGAGAAGATTTGACTCTTTGATTATATGACACTCTTAATAAATTGTTAAGATCATGATCAGTTCCTCTTACACAGAAAACATCTATCACACATATGTTTAGATGACAATTAACAGGAAAGAATATTGACTTCCTTAAGGAAATGATATATATCCATTAATCTGGCAAATGCTTTGAACTTTGCGTTATAGCCTTTCTAAGTAAAGAAAACCTAAATAAAGACAATTAACTTGGAATGGATACAAATATAAATCAGCATGGATTTATTTAAGGCAAACAGAGCTTGGCCAGTCTGTTATCATTTTATGAAGGTTTATCAGTAGGAATAATATATTCAGATCTAGCCAAGACCTTTAACTACTTTATGAGGTTTTATGAGCAGTAGTAATAGATCCAGGTCTAGTCAAGATTTATGTTGTGCACTGGTTTGACAGCTTTCTAAAAGGTAGAACACAGTGATATACATTGCAAAGAATATGTTTAAAAAATCTGTGTAATTGCTGGTGTTCCTCAGGCGTCTGTGTTAATACCCACATTGTCTAACGTAGTTTTACACTTGTACTGAGAAGTTACTGCTGGATAAGTAAATATACTGATGGCTGAAAAACAGGATTTCCATTTGCAAATAAGGAACAGCTAGACGTAATAAACTATTTACATGAGATTTCAAGTGAGATGTCTGACATAGGACAAAAATATAACCATGGGAAATGCAAATATATATTTGGAAAATGCAATTTGCATAAGTTCCATCAGTCTACAAAGTAATACTTTAGAAGCAGTATCCCATTACAAAGATCTCTGAATATGTGCAAGTTCAAAATTTACTTTTGCCAAACAGAAATAAAAAGCAAATCCATGAAGCAACTATGTTTAATGTCAAAATGTTTTTTTTTGTAAGATGAGGCCAAGCCAGTAATAATAAATAAACTATTTATATGTCTAAAATGTGAATACAACATTTTTCTGTACATGCTCCATATGTCAGTTTAAAACACAAGAAATGAAGTGGCAAAAGTTTACCATGTGTACTCCTTCAGTCCATTATCCAAATTATCCTGGCAGATGTTAAAAGTAAAACATATTCACAACCCATTGTCAATACATTAGAATAAAGTTTATATTAGCTTATGAGACCTTTAAGGGTGAAGTTTTATGAGTGTGTTTAAACCTAGACATTTAATCTGCAGATAGGCATATGAATGTCCACTGTTTTATACCATTATATGATACCAAACAAAAAGGGTCATAAATAACACATTCCATATATGTGGAGTAAATTATCACATTAATTGCACTTCTGACATCATGTTTATTTACAAATAATTTAGATAAATAGGTTGTCAGTTAGACATTTGACCCATGCTTATGGATATCTATATTCTTAAATAGCCTTTAGGCCAGAACACAGAGGTAGCAAACTTATAAAAATATCTGGCACTGGCTGCTTGCTCTCACCATCACTGGATAGTTCCTTCATTGTATGGGTGACTAATTGGACTTGGGACAACTGAGTCATAGCAGGGCATCATCACTGAGTGCCATGGAAAAGGTCAACTATATCCTTTTTCTTCTTTGCTTAGTACATCTACCCTAAACATAAGTACATATTTCATTCAGTTTGTAATGTTAATGTACGGTGACATAGCCAGAGTGAGACAAATAAGGAATCTGCCTCTGGTATCAACATATAGCAAACAGTACATGCTTAAACTATTTTGATACCTTACAAGCTGTCAAATGATTGTCATTGCCTAATACAGAGCTTTTAAACTGCCTAGTTGCCAATAAATTCTTGTATTTTTTATGTAATTAAACTGCCTTTAAACAGAACAGGAAGTCTGTTTGCAAGCTGTCTTTAAGTGATCTCTTAATGACAGCTTGTAAACTGTAATATGTTTCTAAAACCTGTTAGACTGTCTACAAGCTCCTCATTAAGTAATCAGACCATGATAGGCAATGGATGTGATTCTGAGGGTACCAAATTTCCTTGCTACAGCTCTTCTGCTCATAGAAGAAGGACACGTGAAACAAAAGTAGTTAAACAAAATCAAGCATTTCTTTAAATTGTCCTGTTTACATTTCAGGCGCCATGTTATTGCTTGTTACAGAAAGTGTACTGTATTAACAGAAAACATAGCAGACAGCTTCATAAGTGTGTTGAGAATATGCTTCAATTGAAATCTAATTGTCACCAGCCTACATATGATCATGATTAAAATAGCCTGTATAGTTTGACTAAGACATATCTACCAGCTTAGAAATCTCTTCTTCTACAAAGGCATCAGTGAAAGTATTGGTATTAACAAGTGTTATGGGAATTAGTGATGCTCTTCCCCTTACCTTACATAACTTAGGAAATAAATAACTGGGGCTATTGGTTTTTAAATTAAGCACTTGTGCAAACTCTATCCTTAAATATTTCACAGATTTTAAGCACCTCCTGAATTTTTTATTATTCCATATGATATTTCTTACTTTTTAAATTTAACCAGGTGCAGTCATATCAACTGGAAAGATACTACGTTTATATACTGATTTCAGAAGCAAAGAGGATTTAATGAACTTTCTGATACAGGAATGCTTTCTGGAAGGCTTTCCTTACCCGCACTTGATCAGGCCATGGTATGAGATGAGATTCTCTCTGCAGAGTGGATATGAAAATAAAAATAAGACCAATAATTTTAACATTTCTTCCATTATAATTTCACAAGTTTAACCTATAATCTGTAGTACAGTGTCTGTTATGACAGCTGTATGGCTAGAATCCATAAACCTCTTCTATTCGAGTCTCATACTTGAGCAACTTGCTTCAGATCTCTTACTATTATGAGATGCAGGGAGACCCCATGGAATACTTAAGTTCACTGCTGAGTCACCTGCTTAGACACTCATGCACCCTTCTAAGGGAATAATACAGTGATTTTGGAAAGGGACAGTGTAACTGTTCCTCACTGTTATACCAAAATGAGAATCCTTGGATTAATTCAGAGTGACTGTCTTGACTAAGCTATGTCATACTTGGGTGCAGTTTTACTAGATAAGTGAACAGAAAAGTGACTAAAGCTGTAATTTTGTGATTTAGTCACTTACATGCTTTGAATATTCATCATAGACAAAAAAAACACAAGTCTACCTAAATAAATGTATTTAGGCACCATGTATGATTGTGCTTTTTGTTACAGATTCTTTGTAGCTTGCCAGTGTCACCATGTTATCTGGGGACAAACACAAATAGCCATTCAGAGGCTGATAGCACAGAGCAGTGCTTACAAACCTCCTCTGTAATTCTTCCCTCTCCCATTTGTCTTTTATTAAATACTTTTAAATCTTTTTATGTACGTATAGTCTACAAGGATTTGAATGAACAAGCAGCATGCATAATGAAACACCACCAAAAATTCCATTTTAACATTCCTTCTCATTAGCTGTGAGCAATGCTCATTTCTCCCATTTTCCAAATCTGCTGCACCACTTTAACCATGCACCTTACCTGTGTGACCACATCATACTATCTCTGTTTCTTCCGCCCTGTACACTCCACAAACCCAGGATGCAGTATCTGCATTCATACTGTCACATCCTAGATGCAGCATGCAGTTTTTGTAAACCTTCTTTGCATTTCTGTATCTATACTTCAGCTTTCTAAACGGAGGTACTATGCCTTATATTTTCTATAATTGTTAAATGTAGCTTCTGATTCTCATTTCCCAAAACTTAATTCTAGTTGATTATGAGTAAGCATCTTTCCTGCAAAGTACTTTCACCCTGACTACCAAAAACAAGTATATTAACCAAGAAATCCTTACCTAGCCACAACAAATAAAACATGCAAAAGAAAAAAAAGAGCAACACTTTTTAAAACCGTGGAATAAATCTATAGAGGAATTGTACAGTAACATATGTATGCGACTGAGATATTAACAAGCTAGTAAATGGCTTCTGTATCTATTTATGAGTAAATGACACATAATCTATCACTCACCAAACTGAACTTTAAAACAATGAGCAAAACTGATCAAAATGTAAATAGTGAGAAAAACACAGAAAATACTACCATTAGCATACATACATATTATATATTTAAATACTGAAGGAACATTTCGCCACAAATAATGTACAAGCCTACTTAAACCATCTTCAGTTCTGGTTCATTTCTGCATTTATACATTTTTGTTGTGTATTCACATGATGTTTCTGTCTGCCACACACGTTGCTTATGGTGTTGGAGAAAAGTTTGATGTAGAGATCATCCCTTGCTCTGTGTGTATGATATCCTAGTACATCCATGTCCTATTTCAGCATTTTCAATCTTTTATTAACAGGCTAACAGTTATGCAGCTGAAAATAGTACCTTCAATTACAAATTCCAGCAGGATGTAAAGCCCACATGTTGACAACTAAAAAGACATTTAATGCATAGAAATTGTGATTCATAGCATTTTAGACTGAATTTTGAAACATCTGGATTTGAAAGAAGGCAGCTGCAGAAAAAAAAAATTAACACTTGCAAATAGCACTGACAGGTGATTTTCTCACCAGCCTTACTTCACAAATTCAGTAGATCCTTTGAAACATTTCTAAAAGTCATAATTACAAATGTTTTATGCTATGCTGACACTCTGTATCTACATTACAGTCATTTAATACATGACAGAAATCCTTTTTCTCCCACTTATATTATACATCCTTTAACTTTTCAAAACTATCTACACTAAATCACTTTCACTGTCAAAATGTATATATTTCATTCCTGTAAGCTTAAGAAACATATTTCCCACACCCTTCATCCCATTTATATAGTCTAACTTAGAGGCCTCACAGCTTTGGAGAAGTCTCTGATGTTCATCGTGTTACACTGCTGCAGTCATTACATTTGGGTTATCCTGCCATCAGGCGGTTACCCAGTCGGCCTGAGTTCCAAAGTCTTGGTCCGGCGTCAGTTGCTGTCGCCTCTTCCCTGATGTCAGTGCGACAGGGGTATATAAGATGCAGCTGACGCCATTTTCTTCAGTCTTTCTTGCCACACGGTGCCCAAAGCAGAAGCAGTTCGCAAGTGCCACTCGGCTGACTCCTGAGATTTTCATTCCGAATCCAGAAAAAGTCTTCTAAAAAAGCTAAGTACCCTGTTGGGGAAACTTTTTCTTGCCTCAGACGGATGTCAGTAAAAGTTAATAACTGTATTTCTTGTGAAAAGCAAATACCTCATAAGGATTTCCACTCCTATTGTATTCCATGCCTAGGCCCTGACCATAATGTCACTGGTTGTCGGTTTTGTGCTAGGTTTAACAAGTGCACTATTAAACATCGGTTTGATTTTGCCCGACATTATTTTGGCAGAAAATTCAATTACACCATGCCGTCGGAACGTCCGATGACCGCAATGCATAAAAAGCGCAAGGACAAGGACAGGCATCCGAGGCCCAAAACTGACAACAAGGCCTCTTCTAGGCCACTTGCCGGTTCTCCGGTTTTCAGCGAGGCGCCTACACAGCCCCTGATGACTGCTTCCACAGAACCACAGACCGCCTCCGACTCTCATGTGGAGCTGGCTGGGCCTTTGGATGCAATAGGTATTCAGCTTTACGATCCTAACCCTACAGAGTTTACCGAAGTAGCTGAGCAATCCGCAGCAACAGAGGGTGTTTTCAGACCTACCCAGTTAACCATTAAACCCTCTGCTAAGTCTAAGCCCCCCTTAAAAGCAAAGAAACAGACACAACTCTCTCCAGGACAGGCTTCCATGCCTAAGAAACAAATGCTAAAAATGGCCAAGGACCTAATCACCCTGATCAGGGGGTCCCATCCCTCTCCTGATAAAAGGCCCAGGCAGGATGCAGACTATGAATCTTCCGACCAGGTGTCCATTTCCTCAGACTCTTCCTCGGACCTAGGATATTCTTTACCCCCTTATGAGGATTCTGATGCTGAGGAATCAATTCCATCAGCCTCTCCGCCTGAGGATTACTCCTTTGGGGAGACCTTACATACCATGAGGGAACATTTCCATTGGGAAGGCCAGGATTACTCAGAATCCAAGAAAAGGCTCAGAGACTTCCTTTTATTGCCTCAACACAGACCCCTTGCTATCCTGCCAGTTTTAGATATTGTGGATGATGTGTACACTGAATACAGTTTAAACCCTGACTCCTTACCCCCAGCCCCAGTTAAACCTGATAGATACTACAGAGTCCCTGACTCTCACAAATTTCTGTACAAAAGCCCTGTTGCTGACCCTGAAACTATTTCTCAGGGACCCAAAGGGATTAAGGCCTCATCAGCAAAAAACACAGTTCCCTCTGACAGAGATTCCAGAGCATTAGACAGATGGGGAAAGAAGGTATATATGTCTGCAACTTTAGCAATGAGAGCCTTGAATTGCCAGTTTCACATGCTAAAATATCAGCAATTTTTGATGTCTCAGTTGAAACAAAAGATGCTCCCAGATTCAGATCCTCCTAATTTTAAAGAAATGCAGGATTTATTGCATGCAGCTGAACAAGTGAGAAAATATATTTTGCAATGTGGGTTTGATTCCTTAGAGGCCTCCTGTAGAGCAGCAGTTACAGGCTCTGTCATTAGAAGGCATGCTTGGTTAAAAGAACATACATTACCAGATCATGTTAAGGTCAAATTATTGGATGCACCTTTGCAGCGGGATGTGCTGTTTGGAGTTAAGGCAGAGGAGGTATTAAAGAAGATGGAGGATAAGGCAAAATCTATGCAAATGGTGAAAGATTTCTTACAGGTTCAGCCTCCTCGTTTTAGCAGAAATTGGCCAACAAAGAATTGGTCCTTTCCAGTCACAGATAGACCTCAAAGGGGCAGATACAGACGTCCAAGAGGTAGAGGTCAGGCACAAGGCCCTTACAGGCCTCGACAATGGGGTACACCAGGCCAGAAAGAAGGGGAAGACAGGCCTCAACCTTATAAAAAGCAGCCTCAATGACTTTCCACTGCAGCTGCCAAACAGTTCCCTCTTGGCAGCCCCCTTAGGAGGAAAACTGACACTTTTCTATCACAACTGGCATTGCATCACCAAAGACAAATGGGTTCTCAACATTGTATCTCAAGGTTACAGGTTACAGTTTCACACTCTGCCAAGGTTAAAAGGAATGCCAAATCTGCCACCAAATCAATGGGCAGAGGCTCAAAAACAAATTACTGCACTCATAGACATGAGAGCTATTCAAAAGGTACCACCACAGGAACAAGGCAAGGATTTTACTCAAGACTCTTTCTGGTTCCCAGAAAGGACAAAGCCTGGAGACCCATTCTGGACCTTTCATCACTAAACACTTACCTGGATGTTCCAAAATTCAAGATGTTGACACTACAGCAGCTTCTTCCCATGCTGGGCAAGAAAGCTTGGCTCGTGACTTTGGACCTCAAAGAGGCATACCTGCATGTCCCTATCAGACAAAATTGCAGAAGATACCTCAGATTTCTAGCTGGTTCAATTCTCTGCACTGCCCTTTGGCTTATCTACTGTGCCCAGGGTCTTCACAAAGTGCCTGGCACCAGTAATTGCATTTTGCAAGCCAAAAGGAATTCAAATTTATCCATACCTGGATGACTGCCTGATTCAAGCAGAGAGCAAGGACATTCTACTAAAGCATCTGGCGTACATAAAAAAGTTATTAAGATGCCTGGGGTACACAGTAAATGAAAAAAAAAATTAAAACTAGTGCCCTCACAACAGATAATATTCCTGGGTGCCAGCTTGAACACAGCAGCCTAGATGGCTTATCTCACGCCAGACAAGCAAGGACAACTGACTCAATATTTTCATTTAATGGCAACAAAGACCCAACTCCCTGCAAGAAAAATTCTGCAGGCCTTGGGCTACATGGCATCTTGCGTACTACTAAATTCCGTATGCCGGACTGCATATGAGGAAACTACAATGGTACCTAAAGAGTGTATGGTCTCAACACTGTCAAAGTTTGGAAACAGTTATACCACTAATTCCTTGCCTACAACAGGCGTTTCGATGGTGGGCACAAGCTTGTCAACTCAACAAGGGACAGCCTTTCATTCAACCCACAGCCAGGCAAACACTGACAACAGATGCATCAGATTATGCCTGGGGAGCACACATGGCAGGAAAATGTATCCAGGGCGAGTGGCCCACAGAGCAAAGACATCTCCACATCAATCAAAAAGAGATGCTAGCTGTACAAAATGGTATTATAGCTTTCAAGGACCTGTTGCATCCAGGACAATTACTACTAAAGACAGACAACACCACAGTTATTTGGTACATAAACAAGCAAGGGGGCACACACTCCTACCCCCTCTGCAGACAAGCCATGACCTTGTTGAACATGGCTCTAAACTACCAAGTTCATCTGCAAGCACAATTCCTGCCAGGAGAGAAAAACACATTGGCAGACGACCTAAGCAGAAACATCATGGACCCCCACGAATGGGAATTGAACCCACAAATATTCAGAATGATAACACAAAAATGGTGGAGCCCGGACATAGATCTGTTTGCTTCCCCAATGAACTGCCAATAACAGAAATTCTGCACAAGGAGCTACCATCCACAAGCATGGAAAGTGGATGCCCTCTCATTCAGCTGGAAAAAACTACAAGTATACGCTTTTCCTCCTTTATCTCTCCTTCCAAAAGTACTCATAAAAGCCAGGGAGGACGAGCCAAAGATGATCCTGATTGCACCAGACTCGCCACGCCAGCACTGGTACCCAATCTTAAAGAACTTAGCACAAGAACCACCCTGGATTTTGCCTCAGATCCCACAGTTGCTGACACAGCACAACAATCAGATACTTCACAGCCAGCTAAAGACCTTAAATCTAGCTGCATGGAAAATTCCTTAGTCAAGCAAGCAATGCCTCTCTCCAAAGCTGTTATGGATGTCATTCTGGAGGCCAGAAGGCCAAGCACCAGGAAAGCATATTCTGATAAATGGAAGAGATTCTGTGCCTGGAACCAAGCGCACAGTCTTGATCCTCTTGTCCCAAACATTCCTCAGATACTTCAATACTTAACTGAGATGCTGGACAAGGGCCTCTCCTTTTCATCCATCAAGATCCACGCCTCAGCTATTTCTGCACTTTGCAACACGGATCCACCAATTTTTTCTAATCCTTTGCTCAAACAGTACCTCAGAGGGGCTAAAAACATAAGACCACCCCATAGAGCACCTACACCAACTTGGGACCTCAACTTTGTTTTGGAAAAATTAACTTTATCGTCATTTTGAGCCAGCTAACACAGCAGAATTAAAATACATCTCTTGGAAAACTGCTCTGCTACTGGCAATAACATCAGCACGAAGAGTTTCAGAATTACAGGCACTAATGGCAGTGGAAACTTTCCTCATCTTCCACCAGGACAGGGTGTCTTTAAGAACTAACCCTACGTTTATGCCAAAGGTGGTATCAAGCGTGGCTCTAAACCAAACTATTCACTTGCCAACTTATTTTTCAAAACCACAGAACAAAGGGGAGAGACTACTACATTATTTGGACATTCACAGACAGTTATGCTTCTACTTGGACAAAATCAAAGCTTTCAGAGAGTCTGAGCAATTATTGGTAGCATATGCTGCAGGAGCACAGGGAAAAGCCATTTCAAAGCAGACTATTTCAAAATGGATAGGACACTGTATACATTTCTGCTATACCCCTAATGCCTTGTAGATCCAGCCTCCCTACCTCAGCTTTGGGATTCCACCCAAGTGTAATGACTGCAGTAGTGTAACACGATGCACATAGTACAGTTTTGTACCTACCATAAATGTAGATGTTCGAGCGTAAACACTGCTGTAGTCCAGGTTACCCTCCCTCCTTCCCCTCTTACTTTCTGGTACTTACCTAGGTCATCTACCCTTTATTACCTATGGGAAGTATTTGCTGGTAACTAAAAATGGTTGTTTGCTTTTCTTTTGTATATTTTACTAGCAATTTGAATTGCCTACCTATTTGGGGGCACCTGACATCTGGGGCAAGAAAAACTGTAGAAAATGGTGTTGGCTGCATCTTATATACCCCTGTTGCACTGATGTCAGGGAGGAGGCGACAGCAACCGATGCTGGACCAAGACTTTGGAACTCAGGCCGACTGGGGAACCACCTGACAGCAGGATAACCCAAGTGTAATGACTGCAGCAGTGTTTGCACGCAAACATCTACATTTATGGTAGTTACAAAACTATACTTTCTGGCTCAACCTTGCAGCATGATGTTCAAAATAAGACATCCACATTTTTAAGTATCCTTAGAGAAGAATAACAAAAGTAACCTTCTTATTGCACAGCTACAATCTTTACAGGGTAGACATGAAGTCAATAAGTAACTGCCTGCAGTTCTGAACACTTACGTCAGTTATACTCTGGCAATATTCAGACTGCACAAGTCCATCCTGTAAAATTAGCCTATGTGCTCTATTCACGTACCTGCAAATAGCAATGCTGCACTCCACAGTCATCGTTGAATCACACAGTATGCACATTTGGTACTGTGTGTTTCACATTTTACAGTCCTAAAGGAGCAAAGCTCAAAGTAAGCACATTTAGACTTGGCCATTATTGCTGTTTATATATGTACATGCCGTATTTTATTTATTTAATTTATTCATTCATTCATTCATTCATCCATCCATCCATCTATTTATCCAATTTGACCAGGTGTCCCACTAGGCTAGTAGCCTGTTTTCAGTGGACACCCAAGATGGTGTTTATAATCATAGATGAAATTTTGCGAGGGCATCAAGGAACATCCCCCTACTCTTACTGATAGGGCCATGGGATCTTTTAAATCCAGCTGAGCTATTACCAACTCAGGCAAGTGGGGCCACAGTTTAACATGTCATTTGAGGGATGACACACTCAGTACCCCATTGCACTACACTGCAGTGTCATCAATCTATTTGCCTGATCAGGGAATAGAACCCACAACATTCTGCATAAAGGCATGTGTGCTACTAGCACAGCTAGAAGGCTTCCCATTCGAAAATGTCTTAATAGTAAACTGAATTATGTTGTAAGTGTTGGTCTAAGTCATGTTAATTTTCATTTAAATTTCAACAAAAATAACAGTTTTCTTTTAAGTTGTATAATTTTTTTTGCATCATAAGGGAATGCATTAAAGCAGTAGGTTAAAAGATGTAGAGTACATACATGCTACTATATGAGACACTCATATAACTACAGAAAAATTGTATCAAACATTCATAAAATGATAGCTGCTCCTGTGACATGGAAGGATATAATCCTCATTATGGCCCAGCTATTCTGGCTGCGCGGGTGCTCTCTGATATCCTCCATAACAGGAAGTGTGGTCCAAATAAAGAGTTGCTATCTGATGCAATCTGATAACATGAGGTGAGGGGCATAAAAAAGGAAGTGAAAAGGACATAAATAAACCCCTCTGGATGGAAGCACAGATGAGCTGAGCTCCTAGGATGCCCTTAGGATCCACACCTGGTCCTAGCAGTACCAGAGTAAGTTCCGGGAGCAGAAGGATAGCTGGTAGACCCAGTGTGGATGTGGAGCACTTCGAGCCAGGCCTGTACAAATGAGGTCTGAGGGACCAAACACAATTCTTCATGTAAAAAAATGCTAATGAATCCCCTGAGTTGAAGTTAAATGAATAAGCAGTTCTTAGATGCAAGGTAGCAACTTGAATCAGTCCATAAGACAGGTATTTGTGATAAAACTAAGCCTGACAGATACTACCATTCTAGCAAGAGGAGAATAAACCTTACACTCTTAAGGAGACTACATTAGCACTGACTTATATTTAATGATGCATGTTTAGCCAGTCCCAGTCGCGTACAGTCTCTTGTCATTTGGAGAGGTTGTTCTACCATTTAGTAGTTTGTCCCTTGTCCCTTTAGGAAGCTCATCTCTAATTTTATAAATTGAAAGGGTTTTACTTAGTATCTCCAACATTTTCCTGTTTAACTGTAGAAAAGCACACCACCACTCACGAGCACAAAACCTTCTTTTAATGTTGTACACAATAATAAAAATGACAATGCAGTAAAACCACAATACAAGTTAAGCGCTTTCACCCAGGTAAATCCTGAGCTTCATCAGAACATAAAATACTGGCTATCAACCATTTTTATATAAGTTCAAAATAATTGCAACTAGTAGTTTAACCTCATGCATATTAATTAGGTTAAGTCAATGGTAAATTTCTAACTCATTAACAAACTCATCCTCCCTTGTCTATACCTATTAAAATAGTAGTCTGTGTATAACAATTAACCTTCTGTTTTAATTAAAAATGTAAAAGTTGGAAGTTGGAATTGCACATTCTATTCTACTCATCAGTTATTTTTTTTTAATTGTTTAAGTGCCCCTAAAGTTTAGCTGCCCTCAACTTCAGGACACTATTAATACTCAAGTGGTCATTTAGACCTGTTTTTTTAATTGCATCTAATCTTAGCTGCCAGTATAGTTCTTTATGTTCTAAGCGGGCTTCCCATGGCCCACCACTAGCATCTTGTCTTATTTGTTCCAGTACAAAAAACTTGAATTTACAATCCACGCACTGTCTCTGATGTCTGTATAGGGCATTGGTATCTCCTTTCAGGGTAATTTTGTACAAATGTTTGTATATTTGTCTTTTCAAAGGCCTCTCAGTCTTGCCTACATAAACACTGTAACATGTTAGGCAAATACTGATGTAAACAACCCCTTTACTGTTGCAATTGAAATGTTCCTTGGCCCTCATTTTGAACTTCCTAGATGGAATAAAAAGCTGTTTTGGTCCAAAATGTTACTGCATTGTTGACAGAACCCACACTTTTGCATACCACAAATCTTTGGGGATCTACCTAGCCTATTCTCTGTACCTTGATGTTCCAACATTTCCTTAATATTCATGTCCCTTTTCTTTATGAGTATAGGTGTCGGTGGAATAAACTTGTTAGTTTCATTGTTTATAATCAGTAATTTCTAATATTTCTTGATAATGTTCTCAGTTTCACCAGAATAAGCTGTGTGTGTATGAATAAATGCCAAATCATACTGGGAACATTTCTTGTCAATGTTCTGGTTAGTATCAGGTAGAGCTTTCCCCTAAATTGGGTCATATTTCCCCTTTCTTCCCTTCTTAACTTCCTTAATTAATTGGTTAACCAAAGCTCTAGGGTAACCTCTCTCAATAAAGAATTCCTTCATTAAGTTCATTTCTTCCAAGAAAAACAAGTCCTCACTACACATCCTCAATGCCTTAATCAATTGTCCCTTAATAATGCCCTTCTTTTGATTGTGGGGGTGTTCACTCTCATAATGTAAATATGAGATAGAGTGTGTGGGTTTTTGGTAGATCTTGGAATGAAATTTATTCTCACCTCGGCTCTTATATATTGTCACATCTAGATAGTTTATTACTTCTTTAGAAATGTGCCAAGTAAATTTCTAAAAAGGGGTTGTAGTCCCTATGTACTCCAAAAACTGAGCTAACTGAATTTATGTGACCCTCCAAAACAAACAAATGTGATCTAAAAATCTAGTATATAATTAATTTTTTTTCATTCCAGGAGGTTTCAAATATAAATTTCCTCTCCCAATAATATAATACAAGATTTGCATACAATGGGGTAAATGGGGCCCCCATAGCCACCCCTTTCTCTTGTTTGTAATATTCACCAGAAAAACACATAAAATTATTCTTTAATATTGTTTCCATAAATTCCATTATTAGGTTCATCTGCTCATTGCTTAAATAACTTACTTCCAAAAGAATATCCTGGAATCAATCTAAACACACAGCATGGGGATTAATGAGGAATAAATCTACAACATCAATGGTTACCATGCTCAAGTCATCTTGGTATTTATCATCAGTACCTTTGCTTAAAAAGTCCCATGAATCCCTAGAAATATGATGCAAAGATGTTGCATATTGTTTCAAAATTTTATCTATGTATTTGGCCAGGGGTTAAAGTTTGGAGCCCGTCCCAGAAACTATTGGTCTAAAGGGTGGTCTCTCTATATTTTTGTGGGTTTTGGGAATTCCAATGACCACTGGTATCTTAGGCTTGGTTACTGTTAAATAATCCAAAAGTTCTTTATCTATAGTGCCCTGAAGGAAATGATCATTAATATAATAATCTACTTTAGAATAAGCTATAAAAATCTTGTTTCTAGAGACTACACTGTATTTACTTTCGTCATTTAAAATCTCTAACATACTGGTTTCATAGTCAATGGCATCCATCAATACCATCCCTCCCCCCTTGTCAGGTTTCATTACCCTGCAATCTCTGTTCTTTAACGTATCAACCAACTTTTTATCACTTTCTGTAAAGTTAGTGATAACTGTTGGTTGATTGTTGATTTTCCTGATTTCATTTTCCACCAATTCCTCAAAAACGTTTAAAGTAGGGTTTAAAGGGGGATTGTAGGTACTTTTCCTGACCATATCATTACTTTTTACTTTAATGTCCTTAAAATAAACATTTAAGATTTAACATCCTCACAAACAATTTCAGTTCAGTGAGGGTGTTAACTGTTCTCAAAGGTCTAGTAGAAACATAAACATATTGAAATCCCTTGGTAAAAAGTTGGAAAAAAGTGTCATCCACTGTTAAGTCGTTGTAGTTAAATATATGAAAGTTGTCCTTAGTATTCACTGCAAATAACAAAAACAACTCCACCACTTCTCCTCAAATTGCACAAATTACAATATACTAGAAAGGAACACCAAACTGCTGTGCGTTTGAATTTTTTAATTCTGGTACCTCGGCCTTCGCCTTCTCCTGGAATACAATTCACATGTCAAACACCACCCATATTTAAACAAACATTTAATTGTTTAATTGAAACACCATCCCCTAATTTTTCAATTGAATTTCCTTAATACTATATGTGAAAATATATCTTTCTGGCAACAGCTTCCCTTTGTTTATATGAAATACAAAAACAATGCATGATTCTTGTTTTTATAAATATAATATATAAATCAATGCATGAATACATCAATGTAAATAAATCTTTTTTCCTTAAAAACCCCACAGATTAATACATAAATACATCAATGTGAATAAATCATGTTTCTCTGAAAAACCCACACGAAAACCCCCACAAAAATCCACACAAAAAACCACACAAAAACTCTGCTACATATCACATATAACCATTATGAATAAACTATCCTAAAATATTTTATAATATCTTCAAAATTTTTTAATTTTAAATACCTCAGCATTTTCTTAAAATTTCAATATTTATGTGATTTTCTTAATATTGTTTATGTGATTTTTGAAATATTATTTATGTGATTTTTGAAATATTATTTATGTGATTTTTAAATACCAAAAGATATGTGGAATAAATTTAGATCTCCAAGTTCATCCCATTGGGAAACAAAGTTTTCAAATTGAAAATGAATCTGGATTCCATTAATAACAATTTCTCATGAAACATGGTTTCATTTCCAAAAACATTGGGCCTACCTAGAACACCAAACATAAAACCCTCCGGAACCCCCTTGTGTTGTTCACAAAAATGCTTTCCTATTGGACTTTCTAACCTCTTATTTCTTATATCTCCCACATGTTCAAGAATCCTGAGTTTGACCTTCCTTGTTGTCTGACCTACATACCATTTTGGTTTCTCACAACCACACCCAATAATATACACTACCCCAGTGGAATTACAGTTGCAATAGTCTAAAGCTTTATATCTGACCTCATTGATTTTGATACCATCCAAGTTTTTAACCCAAATGCAAACCTTGCACTTTCCACATCTGAATGTTCCTTTTTTATTACATTTTTTATTATATTTCTAGTATATTGTAACCTTAGTATTCACTGCACCAGAGTGGGTCCTTGACATATTCTCATTACCTTCTACTTGAACTCCTACTAATTCCATTGATTGTTTTTGTAAAATGTTCTCTTGTAATTTCCTCGCCTTGGATTTGCCCCTCCGCTCCCCATATTGTATGTATTTCTGAATACAGATAATTCTGAAGCCTATTTGTCCCTGGCGGAGTGGTTTCAGCCCAGAAATTAGTAGTTTATTGGCCATTTTGGGCTAATTTCTATCTCTTTCATTCCCTTGATATAAATACTGCATTTGCCTGGTTTTGAATGCCAGGCAGTGCCGGTTAGCTAGGGTATAACTATTCCCGGCTCCACAAAGTCTCCTCTTCAATTTTTCCCTTAGAACTAGACAAACTTTCAACTTAAGCACTAAAGCCATTCATTTCTCAGGCCAGCACTTGCTCAAAACTCATAGCAAGCACTTATAAACCCTAGCACTAGACCCTCCTATACTGTACAGAAGGACAAGGCTCTCTATTCAACCTTACCAGCCATTCAGTAAAAAGTTCAGGCATACTCTCCAGTCCAGCTGGTGAATCTGGGCATTTTGAGGCAATGTTACATCTGCCTCATGTACACAGACAACCCTCTCCTCCTACCACCAAACACTAATACATGTGAGAGATGCAATTATACAGCCAAACTGGAGGCTAAGCTCTCTCAACCCAAGGCTGGATCAGACAGTCAACTGGAGAAGGGGAAATACTTGCATCACACCACCAGTCTCACATAGACCTATTAAACCAGCACGGGCAAAAAACACACATAAATACACATAAACATACTCAGAGGCTCTAAATAAAAATCTGCAAAAGCAACAGAGACCTCCAAGCAACCTCCACCCCCCAACACAAATCATGAAACACATACTTCACAAAACCAGTATGCCATGCAATCACAGCCCTTAAGGCAAAATAGCATACCCAACATACTAGTAATAGCTGCCTGTATAGTCAGGCACACTGACATCCCACTCACTAGGCTGAATAAGGAGAAAGTTACTGTTAGCTGCATGTCGGGTACCAGGATCCACCACATAACACAAGCACTCAGGTCACTCCAGAGCAAGTACAAATACGACTCTGTCATTGTCCATGTCAGTGTGAATGACCTGAGCTGTTCCTCCCTGGACTACATGAAAAGAGACATGGAAGAGCTCTGTGATCTTGTAGCCCAGGCCAGTATGACCCTGACCCTGAGTAGCATCCTGCCCTCACCAAAAATGATACCACAGTATAAAGAAAAAATTATCAATTTCAACAATTGGCTAAGTTTCTGGTGTCATTCAAAGGGGGTCCAGTGTCTTTCTGCCCGGGATGACATGCTCGACAAGTCACGCTGCTTTGCTAGAGATGGCTTGCACTAGTCATCCTTAGGATTTTGAATACTGGCCAAGGCTCTTGCCACCCCCATAGTGTCTTTATTAGGCAAGGCTCAAAAGACAATCCCACTGCCATAAATAGCACAAGTAACAAAAAACTGAGGATGATGCTACTCAATGCCAGAAGTCTAAACTTCAAAATGCATGCACTCGAGGCACTCCTCAGTATGGAGAAAATCGATATATGTGCAATAACAGAAACCTGGTTTAATGCACCAGAGAGGACCCCAGCACTACCAGGCTACAACTCATACCATACATTTTGGCCGCAGAACACGGACCGAAATACAAAAGGTGGGGTGTATCAATATTCATCAAGGATACCCACACCTCCAGGTTAGTGGCACAGCATGGTGCTTCAGAGATCATCCATGTGCAACTAACAACGGGCAAAACTGCAATTCAAATTGTAGCTTGCTACAGATCACCCACCATGTCCCAGGGCCCCCATTCCACATTTCTGGAAACACTGGGAAATATAAAGGTCCTACCAAACACCCTAATATTGGGTTATTTCAATTACCCAAACATTAATTGGGAGAACTACTAAAGTACTAACTCCCTTGCCCAACATTTTCTAGAATTTATAAACTCAAATGCTCTGGATCTACTGGTCAACACTCCCACCAGAGGTGACAACATATTGGACCTGGTCTTCACCAACATGGGTGTGCCACACCGGAGGTCAACCCCTCACTGGTTAGATCTGACCATAAACAAATTACTTTGGATATCCATGTTCCGCCCCCACCCCCAGACAAGGAAACCACCGTGAAAAACTTTTCAAAAGCAAACTTCACGTTACTTAAGACCGAGGTGGAAAGTTTCAAAGCCTCCCATGCTAAAGAATAACATTGTCCAGGCTGCAAAATCCTTTACTAATGCATTCTACGGGCACCTACAAGAATGCATGGATCATGCTATCCCAAGCAAAACCAAGACTCACTCCTCCAAGAAAAGGAAACCAGTCTGGTGGACTCCTGCCATAAACAAGCTATACAATAGAAGGAGGAAACTAGTACAGAAAAGAGTAAAAATCCCAAGAAGGGAAGACATCCCTGATCAGTATCAGCAAGAAACTACAATCCCTCATAAAATCCTCCAAGGTGAGTTTCGAAAGAAAAGTTGCCAAGGACTCCAAAGATAACCCCCAGGCATTCTTTAGCTATGTCAAGAATCTAAGTGGCAATGCTCAGAGTTAGTGCAGAATGGTACAAAATACACTGAACCGACCGATATTGCCAGCATCCTGGCAGACAGGTTCAGTGCAAACCTCACCCCCAAAAGGGCCTATAACCATACCAGAATAATGTAGAGCTCCTGAAATCACAGACACTCTGGTTAAAACAGCCCTCTCCAAAGCCAAAAACACAGCATCAATGGGACCTGACAGAGTCCCAGGCTGCATCCTACATGAGCTCAAAATGAACTAACCCTCACCTAAACACACTGTTCAACCTCAGCCTCTCCAGAGGTTATGTACCCATAGAGTGGCGCACAGCAATGGTTATTCCACTCCACAAAGGTGGAGCCACAACAGACCCCAGAAACTATCGCCCTATAAGCCTGACTAGCTTGGTCTGCAAGGCTATGGAGCTCATCATCATGGAACTCATTAACAGAGACAATGGGAACCTCCAAACACTAGACCCTACTCAGTTCAGCTTTGTTAAGGGCAGATAATGCCTCCTAAACCTGGTGGACTTCTTTGAGACAGTTACCAAGGCTATAGATGAAGGAAAGGTGGTACACACAGCCTACCTAGACCTCACAAAGGCCTTTGACACCATTTCCCATTCTGGTATTATAGACAAGCTCACCAGCCTGAACATAAACCCCTACGTCACAAGATGGGTTGCCAACTGGCTCACGGACAGAACCCACATGGTAAGAGTTGTGGGAGCTAGGTCTGACTCTAATCCAGTTACAAGTGGCGTTCCCCAGGGCTCGGTCCTAGGACCCCTCCTGTTTGGCATATACTTCTCAGAGGTACAGGCAAGCACAGGAGGACTCTGGCTGACCAAGTTCACAGACGACTGTAAACTAGGGGCTATAATTGACTCTCCAGCTGACACAGACATCCTTCGAAAGGGTCTCACGGAGATGGACACCTGGTGTCAGGAGTAGTGTGAAGTTTGCTTTAGAGAAGTTCTTCACTGTGGTCTTTTTGTTTGGGGTGGGGCGGGATGTGGATTTCCAATGAGATAAGTTTGTGATCTGATCTCACCAATGAGGGATATACTTCTGGTGTGGAGCATTTTGTCCCCATGTTTGTGATGATGAGATCTAGTATATTTTCTCCTCTTGTGGGAACGGTGACTAGTTGTTCCATGGCATTTGAATTTATGAACTCCAGGAACCTTTGGGCTGAAAGTTGGGGCTTGAGTAATGTTCCCAGTCTATATTCGGGTAGTTGAAGTCACCCAATATAATGGTGTTTGGAGATACATTTATACCCTCCAGTGTCTTCAGGAAGGCTGTGTGGGGTTCCTGAGTTTGAGAGGGTGGCCTGTAGCATGCTACAAATTGTAGAGCAGTTTTGCCTATGGTTAATTGCACCTGGATGGTTTCCGATGCTTCGTGCATTGCCACCAACCTGGAGGTATGGGTATCCTTGATGAATATGGATACACCCCCTCCTTTTGTGGTGTGGTCCGGGTTTTGGGGCCGGAACGCATGATATGAGGTAAAACCTGATAGTGCTGAGGTGCTCTCAGGAGCCTTGAACCAGGTTTCAGTCACAGCACAGACATCGATGTTCTCCATACTGAGAAGGGCCTCGAGTGCATGCATTTTGAGATTTAGACTTCTGGCATTGAACAGCATTATCCTTAGTTTCTTCCTATTTTTGTTTTCTAGGGTGTTAGGTTTAGAATTTGAGCCTTGCCTAAAAAAGGCACTATGGGGGTGGCAAGAGCCTTAGCCAATATCCAGAATCCCAGGGGTGACAGGTGCAAGCCGTCCCGCTTATGGCAGCGTGGCTTGTCAAGCATGTCATCCCAGGCAGACAGACACTGGATCCCCTTTGAATGACACCAGAAATTAAGCCAATTGTTAAAGCTGATCATCTTGTCTCTATGTTGTGGCATCATTCTTGGTGAAGAAAGGATACTGCTCAGGGTCAGGGTCATACCTGCCTGGGCTACATAATCAGCTCTATGTCTCTTTTCATGTAGTCCAGGGAGGTACGTCTCAGGTCGTTCACACCAGCATGGACAATGACTTGTCATATTTGTACTTGCTGTGGAGTGACCCGAGTGCTTGGGTTATGTGGCGGATTCTAGCACCCGATAGGCAGCTTACTGTGACCCTCTCCTTGTTCAGCTTGGTGAGTGGGACGTCAGTGTGTCTGACTATGGAGTCACCTATGACAAGTATGTTTGGTGTTGTATTTGGCCTTAAGGGCTGTGACTGCTTTGCACACTGATTTTGTGGTTTATGTGTTGCCTGTGGTGTGTCATGAGGTGGCAGTTGCTTGGATGTCTGCTTTGGAGGCATCTGCTGTTTAGGTAAATTTTTGCTCAGAGCCTCCGAGTATGACTTTGTGTGTTTATGTGTTTGATTCATTGTTGTGATAGCTTTATGTGAGACTGGTTTTGTGGTGTGTGTAGTTGCCTTCTCCTCCTGTCTGGTCTTGCCAGTCCTGAGTTGAGAGAGCTCAGCCTCCAGTTTGGCTAAATAGCTGCATCTCTTGCAAGTATTTGTGTTATGTGGGAGGAGGAGAGGGTTGTCAGTGTACATGAGGCAATTGTAACATTGCCTCAGTATTCCAAATTCACCAACTGGACAGGAGAGGACGCCAGCATCTGGCCCTTCGACATGCTAGAGAAATTTAGAAGTTAGGGGTGTAACTGAATAAGAGAGGACTTAGTAAGGAAGTGGGTACTCCTGGGGGGGGGGTTGTTGCTAGTGAGGGACTTTGTATAATACAGAAGTGCTAAACCTGAAAAGAAGATGCTTTTAAGACAAGTAAAAGCTTTTAGGAACAAGTGCTGCGCTTTTTAGTTAAGGGATATACTGTTTAGATTACTAGTAGAGCAGTTCTAAGGGAAAAAATGAAGAACAGACTTTATGGAGCCAGAAAAAGTTTAACCTTGTTAAACCAGCGCTGCCTGATGCTGCTCTATTGGCAACTCCGCGCTAAAGCACTCTAAAGCATGCTTGATAGCAGGGGCTGGAAAGAGCCAGGAATTGACGCAAAATGGCCAATAAAACTACAGTTTCAAGTCAGTAACCACTCCCACGGGGGGCAGGGAAGCAGCTCAATGTTTTTCACTGCCACTGATCAACAGAGAGACTTTCCTTTAGCCCAAGCAAAAATGGCCTCACAGAAACTTACAAAACAGTTCAAGAACAGCAAGCCTGTAACTTGAACTTTTTTAAATCTCAGAAAAGTGGGAAAAAAGCAAGATTTTTTTTTGTTTTGTTTTTTTTCAGAGATAGCAGAGGTTCACAAGTAATATCAAGTTATAACAGTGCAGTAAATGACCCCACACAAGAGTGCTAGGTCAAAGACAGAAAATATATAAGTTTTGAGAAAAAAACAATTTTAAAATTAAGTGCAAACAGGAAATTCAGTAAACAGCTTTTAGTTGTGCTCTAAATACAGCTACTAATGCAGAAATCAAGTTTAACAAGCCAGAAAATGCTCAAACTAGGCAGCTATGCAGAAAAACTTATCAAATAAACAGAGGAAAAATACTTAAAATCTTAAAAGTGCCTCCTTTCTTCTCTCAGCATTTTCTCCTCTTGGTGGGTGCTTCACCAACAGCCAACAAGCCTGAAAAGATGCCAAAACCACGAGGCAACTAGGTTTTAAGAGAGGAAGATGAAGGAGTTTTGGAAATGACCCCTTTTGGCCAATAAAACTACAGTTTCAAGTCAGTAACCACTCACACGGGGGCAGGGAAGCAGCTCAATGTTTTACACTGCCACTGATCAACAGAGAGACTTTCCTCTAGCCCAAGCAAAATGGCCTCACAGAAACTTACAAAACAGTTCAAGAACAGCAAGCCTGTAACTTGAACTTTTTTAAATCTCAGAAAAGTGGGAAAAAAGCAAGATTTTTTTTTTTGTTTTTGTTTTTTCAGAGATAGCAGAGGTTCACAAGTAATATCAAGTTATAACAGTGCAGTAAATGACCCCACACAAGAGTGCTAGGTCAAAGACAGAAAATATGCAAGTTTTGAGAAAAAAATTATTTTAAAATTAAGTGCAAACAGGAAATTCAGTAAACAGCTTTTGGTTGTGCTCTAAATACAGCTACTAATGCAGAAATCAAGTTTAACAAGCCAGAAAATGCTCAAACTAGGCAGCTATGCAGAAAAACTTATCAAATAAACAGAGGAAAAATACTTAAAATCTCAAAAGTGGCTCCTTTCTTCTCTCAGCGTTTTCTCCTCTTGGTGGGTGCTTCACCAACAGCCAACAAGCCTGAAAAGATGCCAAACCACGAGGCAACTAGGTTTTAAGAGAGGAAGATGAAGGAGTTTTGGAAAT
Organism: Protopterus annectens; assembly: GCF_019279795.1. Taxonomy (NCBI): domain Eukaryota; kingdom Metazoa; phylum Chordata; order Ceratodontiformes; family Protopteridae; genus Protopterus; species Protopterus annectens. Next base: position 1,951,670,598 of record NC_056737.1, read on the forward strand.
GACCTTGGGCAATAAAACTACAGTTTCAAGTCAGTAACCACTCCCACGGTGGGCAGGGAAGCAGCTCAATGTTTTTCACTGCCACTGATCAACAGAGAGACTTTCCTCTAGCCCAAGCAAAAATGGCCTCACAGAAACTTACAAAACAGTTCAAGAACAGCAAGCCTGTAAATTAAACTTTTTTAAATCTCAGAAAAGTGGGAAAAAAGCAAGATTTTTTTTTTTGTTTTTTTTTTCAGAGATAGCAGAGGTTCACAAGTAATATCAAGTTATAACAGTGCAGTAAATGACCCCACACAAGAGTGCTAAGTCAAAGACAGAAAATATGCAAGTTTTGAGAAAAAAACGATTTTAAAATTAAGTGCAAACAGGAAATTCAGTAAACAGCTTTTGGTTGTGCTCTAAATACAGCTACTAATGCAGAAATCAAGTTTAACAAGCCAGAAAAAGCTCAAACTAGGCAGCTATGCAGAAAAACTTATCAAATAAACAGAAGAAAAATACTTAAAATCTCAAAAGTGGCTCCTTTCTTCTCTCAGCGTTTTCTCCTCTTGGTGGGTGCTTCACCAACAGCCAACAAGCCTGAAAAGAAAAGGAAACCAGTCTGGTGGACTCCTGCCATAAACAAGCTATACAATAGAAGGAGGAAACTAGTACAGAAAAGAGTAAAAATCCCAAGAAGGGAAGACATCCCTGATCAGTATCAGCAAGAAACTACGATCCCTCATAAAATCCTCCAAGGTGAGTTTCGAAAGAAAAGTTTCCAAGGACTCCAAAGATAACCCCCAGGCATTCTTTAGCTATGTCAAGAATCTAAGTGGCAATGCTCAGATCTGCTCGGAGTTAGTGCAGAATGGTACAAAATACACTGAACCGACCGATATTGCCAACATCCTGGCAGACAGGATCAGTGCAAACCTCACCCCCAATAGGGCCTATAACCATACCAGAAGAATGTAGAGCTCCTGAAATCACAGACACTCTGGTTAAAACAGCCCTCTCCAAAGCCAAAAACACAGCATCAATGGGACCTGATGAGTCCCAGGCTGCATCCTACATGAGCTCAAAGATGAACTAACCCTCACCTAAACATACTGTTCAACCTCAGCCTCTCCACAGGTTATGTACCCATAGAGTGGCGCACAGCAATGGTTATTCTGCTCCACAAAGGTGGAGTCACAACAGACCCCAGGAACTATCGCCCTATAAGCCTGACTAGCTTGGTCTGCAAGGCTATGGAGCTCATCATCATGGAACTGATTAACAGAGACAATGGGACCCTCCAAACACTGGACCCTACTCAGTTCGGCTTTGTTAAGGGCAGATCATGCCTCCTAAACCTGGTGGACTTCTTTGAGACAGTTACAAAGGCTATAGATGAAGGAAAGGTGGTACACACAGCCTACCTAGACCTCACAAAGGCCTTTGACACCATTCCCCATTCTGGTATTATAGACAAGCTCACCAGCCTGAACATAAACCCCTACGTCACAAGATGGGTTGCCAACTGGCTCATGGACAGAACCCACATGGTAAGAGTTGTGGTAGCTAGGTCTGACTCTAATCCAGTTACAAGTGGCATTCCCCAGGGCTCAGTCCTAGGACCCCTCCTGTTTGGCATATACTTCTCAGAGGTACAGGCAAGCACAGGAGGACTATGGCTGACCAAGTTCACAGACGACTGTAAACTAGGGACTATAATTGACTCTCCAGCTGACACAGACATCCTTCGAAAGGGTCTCACGGAGATGGACACCTGGTGTCAAAATCATGGCCTCAAGCTAAATGCCAAAATGTGCATAGTCATCCCCTTTGGAAAAAACAAAGTACCCACAAACTACCACATAGGTGGTAGTCCCCTAAATATGGAAGAAATAATAAGGGATCTGGGGACCCAAGTAGATAGTAAACTCTCCTTTGACAATCACATTGCCAAAGAGGTTCACATCCAGATTAAAAGAGGTCATTGTGCCCCTCTACTCATCGCTCATCAAACCCATCATAGAATACAACGCCCCATTTGGGATGTATCTTACAAGACACCTGCAACAGCTGGAAAGACCACAGAAGTACCTCACCAAGAGGATCACTGGCCTCAAACAGATGCCCTATGCAGCTCGACTGAAGAAACTCCAGCTGTACTCGGTTGCATTCCTCCTACTCAGAGGTGATCTCTGCCTGCCATACAAGGCCATGTCCAACCCAGAACTGATTGACAAGCTCTAGGGATCTAAACCTCACCACAACAATAAATAGGATGTGCTGGAGGGATAGATTCCTGTCACAGAGACTTCCCATGCTTTGGAACAAGATTCCAATCTACGTTAGGCAGAGCTCCTTGCTAACCCTCTTCAAGAGAAACCTTGATGAGTGGATGGGAAACAGAAAGTTTATCCCAGGGATCACTTCAGTGGCTGTGTTGGACAGAGGCACAGGGAACTAATCTAAGGGGGCGGCGAAAGCCAACACATTCTGGCTAGGCATATAAATGCCTTCGGGCAGATAGCCTAGTACCTACCTATGAACCTATTCCCAATGGCTGTTGGTCCTCTGTTTTTCTGCCAACCTCTCACTTCTCCTGGGTAAGGGGGGTACATTTTCCAAAGAGTCTAAAGGGTCCTCTCCAACATGGGTTGAAATGTGTTCATTTGCTGTATTAAACACTTCATTGTTATCATGTCCCCCCCCTTGGTTCAACTTTTCTGTACTTCTGGGTGGTGGGGGGTACGCCCTAACTTCTCTGTACTCATTCAAATCTCTGTTCATCTTCCTGATTTTCCTTTCCAACACCCTATTACAATGTTTGTTTATTTCATTAAAAATGTTGACATATTTTGTTCTTTCTACATCAAACATCATGTCCATTGTTAATTTAACATGCAAGTTGTTGACTTCAGTCAACATTTTGTCTCTTTGTTCACAATGCCTTCTAACCATCAGCTTTAAAAGCTCAATACCAAAGTTGTTAAATAATTCAATTAATTATTTGAGGTAAATACTATTCACTTCCACATTGTTAGGGTATTTCACAATTCTAAACCCTTTTGGAACCCTCCATACATTTATACAATCGTTAAGGTAATCTGTTTCCATTTGCAACCCCTTGAATTGCAATAATTTATTTTTAAATGTCAATAAAATGTCTGTGTAGGTCTCCACGCTGGGCTGTTGTGTTTCAAAGAAATTAAACTGTTTACAGGCCCAAGCCAAAAAGTCAAAGTCACGACTGTTGTTTTTTAAGTTAATTCCTCTTCCAAAATGCTCGTTTTGGTTGTTACCCATCAAGGACGCTGCAGTCCCTCTCATTTCTTGGCTGTTCAGCCCAGGTCTGCCATTACTCACTCTTGTGGACGTCGCATTTGCGCCCTGTAACTGGTAGTTACCCTCTGCCAAGAACTGCTGCTGATTCCCAGGCAGACTAGAGTTTAAAATGTTGTTTTGGATCAGCTGATTTGCCACAATCCACTCCACCAAGTCTAACAACCTCTGAAACTCAGTCAGAGTGACCGGTTTTTCAGAACTGGGTAAGGAATTTTCAAAAATAGCTCCAACAGTCGATATTAAAGTTTCCGGTGACTCTGCCATGGTGCTCAAATGACCACAAACCATAACTGTAGAAAAGCACAGTCACCTAGTCTTTTAACATTCCTTTTTCTGGTTTTCCAAATGCTTGTTGTTTTCCTGATGACTGTTGCAGGCAGTGTCAGCATAACCTTCCTCTCTCTGTCCACCTTCTTGCACTATCATGCATATCTGTTAGTCAAGCTACACTCAAGTAACCTGCACGCATGACCTCAACCTGGTCTGTGACATCAGTAGGACTTGTGTCCCAGAGAATTCCCATTTTGTGGAATAGATTCCTTATCCACATCAAGCAGAGTACCTCATTAACCATTTTTTAAGTGCAACCTGGATAACTGGATGGGGAACAGAAAAACACCCCTGGGATTCCACCTGTGTTCCTGTTGGACAGTGGCATTGGGTGCTAACTTGTTGGAATATGGGCTAAATTTTTGGCTAGGCTTGTAAGGGCCTCAGGGCCAATAGCCTAGTAACTTCCTATAATCATTGTCACCAGGAAAAAAGTGACTGAATAATCAGCTGGCTTCCTGTGTGAATATTACCAAAATGTTTCACACTATTGAACATTCACAAAACTTAAATAAATTATCTGTGGCCCCAACATTTTTTTTCTTGTTTCCCTCTTTCCTTCAAAAGCTTTTTCAGTGACAGTACTAACACTGTCAATGGTTAAAAAAAAGGGAAATCTATTAGGTAGGATGGCAAGGTCAAAGGAAAAGAAGAAAAAGAACCTCTGCTAAATGAGAAATATATAGCAGAGATGGGGAATATGAAGTAGAAGATTTTAAAAACAGGAGAACCATGGGAGGAAATGTAACCGGAAGCCCTAAGTTTAGAACAGGGGAGTCATGCGGAGGAAGGGCAGGCTAGGTTAGATAAGAACATTAAAAGTGAAGTTAAGGAAAATTATATTATAATGGGAACATATGTTAATAACAGGAGTCAAGGAAAACAACTTAGTTATTGGAGATTTGATACTGAGGTTGAAAGAAACAATACGTTACCTGAATAGATAATGATACATTTGTGATGCACACCTTGCACAGAGCTAAAATGAATATTAGAAATGGTATTTACATATAATGGGATTACATAAGAATCATAACAACTGATGGCAATAATGATGTAGAAGAGAAAGTCGAAGAAAACGTATTAAAATCGGTAAAGAAAATCAAGAATCGTTGTAACCTTTCACTAGGGTCATATTTATGGGCAGATTTCCATCTGTAAGATAAGGAGTTGCATTAAAATCTGCTGCAAATAATTGATACAGAAGTATTGCTGGTACTGAAGTCATCCTCAAGTCTTGCGATTACCATCATGCGGTGGACCCTTCTCACAAAATCTCAGCGAGACAACACTAACATATAGACTGCATCTAATGTATCCTATATAATGGATAGAGTTAAGTTAAAAAATAAAAAAAAGACAGCTGGGTGCAGAAGTCCCAATCCTGGTATACACACCGTTGCCAGGTTTGGAAATAATAGCAGTCTGGAATCTTCTAGACAGAAACATTCTTTTTGGAAATGAATAAAAATATTTAAAAAAAAAAGACAGAAACATTCCTACATTGGAATTAGGCTAGGCTCAGAGGGAAGATGCACCCCCCCCCCCTTGTAAAAATAAGTAGCAGTCCTCAAAAATCACAAAAACTGTCAGGCCAAAAAAGAGCCATAAAGATGACAAAAGTGGACTGTTGAGGGCAAGGAAGAAGTAAAATAAGCAAAAGCTTCAAATAAAATTGTATGTTCATTAGTACAACAAATCCATGAAAAGCCTTACATAGATTAAAAAAAAAAAAAAAAAACTCTTGGCCACCTAAAAAAGAAGTGACAGAGGAAGTTTGAAAATATAAAGACCAAAACCCAGAGATTTTTGAAAGGTATAAAAAAGAAGTATGGACATGGGTAAGAAAAAACAGATTTGATATGGTACAATATTTATGCAAAGGAGAAAGCTAAGCTAATCAGTAAAATGGCAGTTCCAAAGATATTTGAAGAGAAATGCAGGCAAAAGCACCCTGGTATGGAGAATTTTGCAGTTCAAAAAATAAGACCACAAAGAGAGAATGTAGAGCAGAAAATTAGTAAGGAAGAAATTAAATAGAAACTGAAGTTTGCAAAGTGAAGAATTTAATGTAAAAAGTCTAACAATGAGTCCACGAATTAAGGAGAAACAGATGAAGCAGTAGACATCTGATGAAGAAATATGGGCATGCAAAAGATAAACAGATTTGATATGGTGCAATATTTATGCAAATGAGAAAGCAAACTTAATCAATACAAAAAAGCACTACAAAATATATTTGAAGAGAAATACAGGCAAAGGCACCAATATATGGAAATTTTCACAAGACTAAAAATAAGAAGAAAAGGGGATTATTAATAAAAATGCAAAGAAATAGAAATTGAAGTTATGGATTACCTGTAAAATGAAGGATTTAATGTAAAAAATACAATCTGGGTAATGTCACAGCATGACGAACAATGAGTCCCCAAATTAAAGTGAAAAATGTAGAAAAGGAAGCATCTGATCACTTGCCCATATAATGATGCTCTGGAGGCTTCCATACGAAACCATTAGAAAAGTTCAGCTGGAGTTTTACAAGAGCAGAAAACAGTGACAACTCTTACACAGCCAGTGTTTTGGAGTAATGGGCTGATGAGTTCCCATATGAAAGAGCAACAGATGACACATGATGTAGCTGAAGAGGATATGTCACAGGAAGATGTTCTGGGACTTTCTTTATAATGCCCACAGGAAACAGAAAGCAAAGAATGTGCACTCAGTTTAGAAGAACATGATCTAAAGGAGGAGTTGCTTGGTTTAACAGACCTATAGTTTTGTTAAGCAGGTCCATGATGATGCGCTCCATAGCTTTGTATACCAGACTTGTCAGGCTAATGGGGTGATAGTTCCCAGGGTCTATAGTTTCTCCCCCTTTATGGGGTGGAATGACTGTAGCAGTGTGCCATTCATTGGGGACAAAGCCTGAAGTAAGGCTGTGATTGAACAGGGCACACAGGTGCAGTGCCAGTTCATTTTTTAGCTCATGTAGGATGCAGACAGGGATATTATAAGGTCCCATCAATGCTATATACATGGCTTTGGATAATGCAGCTTTTACCTGTGCCACAGAAATGGTGGGTACCAGGCTTTCTTCTGGTATTGTGATAGGGCCTTTTGTGGGGGGAGGGGTAAGGTTGGCACTGACTCTGTCGGCCAGTATGTTGGCTATATCTGTTGGCTTAGTATAGGAGGTACCATTATGCAATAACTCAAAGCAAATCTGGATATTGCCTTGGATGTTCTTGTTATACATATAGAAGGCTTTGTGGTTGTTTTTGGTGTCCGTCACAATTCTGCCTTCGTAGCTGGCTTTAGAGGATTTGATAAGGGATGTCAACTTTTTGTTGAGGCTGATAAGAGAGTTTTTCCAGCCTTGTGACTTCATTTTTTTTCCACAATAGTTTTTTTCTTCTGTTGTAGAGTTTATTGATGGCTGTGGACCACCAGATTGGCTTCCTTTTTTTTGGAAGAGAGCGGCTTGTTTCTATTAGGTATGGTAAGATCAATGCATTTTTGTACATGCTTGTACAGTGCATTAGTGTATGATTTGTCAGTCATGCAGCCATTTTCCATTGGCATGGGTGCCAAGAAGTTAGCCAGCTCTGTTTTTAGGAGCCCACAGTCAGCTTTGGAGAAATTTTTCAGGATGGTCACCTTAGTGGGGGGTGTAGGTGAGATGGAGATTTCCATGGTGATCAGTTTGTGATCAGATTTAACCAGGGAGGAATTGACTATAGGTGTGGAGCACCAGTCTCCCATGTTGGTGATAACCAGGTCGAGGATGTTGCTTCCTCTAGTGAGGGTCAGAATGAGCTGGTCCAGGGCATTGGAACTGATGAATTCCAGGAAGTGCTGGGCCTGTACATTGGTACTTGAATAGTTTTCCCAGTTGATATAAGGGTAGTTGATGTCACCCAGTATGAGAGTATTGGGTTGGACTTTCATAGATTCTAGGGTGCTTAGGAACTTGCAGTGAGAGTCTAGAAACATAGTTGGAGTTCTGTAGCAGGCTGTGACTTGTATCGCCATCTTACCCCATGTTACCTGAACAAAGGATCATTTGTTGTTAAGTAAAGTCATGATGTAGAATTGTAAAAAGGGAAGAATGTAATTATGGCATGGATAGATTACAAAAAAAATTTGACAGTATCTTTCTATTCATGGATAAAGGAATGCTTACCGATGTATAAGATACATCTGACTTTGATCAATTACATTTCAGTGACCATGAAACAGCGGCAAACCACTTTGCAATTAAATCATGACAAAGGGCAAATTATTATACTAGGGATAAAAATTCCATTGCAATTCTTTGTCACCACTGTTATTTTATCTTGCCCTTAACCCATTAAGATGTTTACTTAACACTTAACAGATGAGGTCTTGGTTACAATTTAGCTCCCAGTAAACAACCATGCTTAAAGATTTCTCATCTACTTTTTGTGGATGACTTAAAACTGTACAGTTCATTAGATGTAGCTTTGAAAGCACTACTGCAATTGGTTCTAACTTTCTCAGGTGATATAACAATGACATTTGGTCTTGAAAAATATGCAAAAGCAACATTTAAAGCAATAAAGTTGTGGTACTAAGAAAATAACAGTCTAAATCAGGAATGTGATATAAAGGAACTTGAGCAGGCAGGAGTGCATAAATATTTGTGAATTGATGAAGGATCTACAAGAAAACATGAACAAATTAGAATAAAACTCAGTAAGGAATACTTCAGAAGACAAAAACTAATATTGAAAACAGTCTTGAAATCCAGGAATAAAGTCCAGGCTGTAAACCAATTTACTCTTCCTGTTTTGGTGTGACCCCAAAAGGTATTGGATCAGTTGGACAGAAAAACAAGAAAAAAATGCTTCACGCTTATCAAATGATATATAATAAAATTCAGTGTATACCAAGATAATATATTCCGTGATCTGAAGGTGGTAATGGCTTTCTTGAAATTAATTACATGTATAGATCTGTGATTGTGGGACTGCATGCATAACTTTTGACCTCATCAGATGCAAATATAGTGAAGGTATTACAACATGAGGAGAGGAAGTCTAAGATGACCTCTACTTAGTTAAGCAGAAACATTCAGGTGGAAAGCGGAAATGGAAATCAAACCAGAAGTTGACAAAAATCAGATGGCAACTGAATCTGCCAAAAAGCAAGCAAACAAACGAATATAAAGAAAATGATCAGATAAGAAGGAAAGAAATGCAGAAAAGCCATAAATATAGTGGTAAGTATAGAGATCTCCTGGAACAACATCATGTTGATTAAAATTTAATGCAAAAATTGTTAAGAAGAGATGAGTTGAAACCAGAGGATGAAAGGTTAATAATGGCAGCACAGGATAGTGGATTACATACACGCTGGTTTACAAAGTCCATTGAACACGTGGGAGAAACAGACAAACGTAGGTTTTGTAAAAAAGAAAAAAAAATTGGAAACAGTCACACACCTTTTTGCTGGGTGTGATAGTCTCATGGCTGGGGGCCTGTACACTGAAAGGCAGAATAATGTGGCAAGATTATTGCATTGGGGATTGTGCAAACACTACAATATAGAAGTAGCTGAACAGAATTGGAAACATGAACCAAAAAAGCAATACACAGAATGATGAAGTGTGCATCAGATAGGATCATCTATTTCCAACAATTCAAAAAATAGAATTTACAGTCATTTTTAGATATGCTACTGATACATATAATTCTGTATGAAGTGCAGGATTCAATTCTGGGCATATCAATGGTGCCGTAAAGAACACTTTTGGCTAGCACTAAAAATTATATCAATATTACTAATTTCATGTACTTTAATAATACCTTGAGTTAGGAATGGAGCCCATTCCAGTCATGTTATTAGAATCCAAAAGATGTTGAGACATTAAACTGTGGAGGTAATAACTTTAATACTGATATGACCTCTAGAGATGTTATACTAATGGATGTGGTAACTGATGAATAACTAGGCAACTTTCATCATTATGTAGTGAATGTAACTTTTATTACTTATTTGTATATTACAATGTATCTATCTCATCAGACAGAAATCATTATAGGATTGACTATTCTGCTCTAAATGAATATTTTACAAATTAGAGTTGGTAAATGGTACAGATGATGTGGCTAATAGTAAGTGTGTCCCATTTAGTAAAATTCTATAAGTTATAAAAAGGGAAATTTTACCAAAGATAAACCAAGGCATTAGACGTAGGATTAATTAAAAAGAGAGATAGAAAAACTGGATTAAAATTAAGAGGGGTCCATCTGACAGAAATTAATTGTTATATAAAAACTTTGTGCTTCAGGATAGAAACATAATTAGGTATGCATAAAGGAAGCATGCATTTAAGTTAGGTAGATATGTGTTGGACAATAAAGAAATACAAACTTGTTTCCAATATGTAAAAATGTACATAAGGTCAAAAAAAAAAGATTTATGGATTACAGTGAAAAGCATTGTAATACCTGATTTATGCCTTATATTTTTTTTAGAATTCTTTCGAAATGCAAGTAGGAGGTGATCAAATGTACTTGGATAAGAAATATAATAAGGATTTATTGGAATGGAAGTGCCTATTGATGATGGGGGGGAATAGCAGAAGAAGCATTAAGTAAAATAAGACAACACTTTTCCCGGTCTTAATGATATAAAGGGTAATTTTTAATAAATATTAAGGAAAGTATACTGGATGCATTAACCTTTTCTTTTATTTTCACAAACTTTGCAGTCTAGAACTGTTCCACATTATTAAAAAGTAGCTAAGATGCTTCTAATACATAAAGATGGGGTATTCCATAAGATAGAAAATGTTATTCCTATAAGTCCAATTAGTATAATTAGATGTGTTTTGAGTGAGTTTTGCTTCATTTAATAGACAAATGCAGCAGAATGCAAGTATCACAATATCCATCAACAGATGAAACACTACAGATGAAATACATTTTACTCAGATGTGATTGTTTGTTGATAAAGTGGCAGTGGATGTTATTTCTTCTTAAATTAAATGTTTGATTTAGACAAGAGCAAGTTGTTTTAGGTGTTAGAAGTTTAACAAATATGTGATCAAATGAGTAAACAAATTGGTTAAGAAATAGTAAAGTTATTGTTTGTGTACAAGAAGCAAACTCAAGAAAATGTGAAACAACAGAAGTTGTACCACTGGTATAAGATTCAAATATTTATGTCAACTTTCCTAAGTTTGGGAAGTGTTTGGGAGTTTTGCTGATGATACTCAGATTGCTAGAACAGTAACATCAGTAAGGGATCTTTATGAGCTGCAGAAGTACTTAAGACAGTTTATGTGAGTGGGCATAATCTAAGGGGATTGTATTAATGAAATCAAAAGAAAAATTTTACATTTAGGTTAAGGGCACCCTTATAGTACTAATGGGACGTTATTTTGAATTTGTGAAAACAGTATGAAGAAAATGTTTGAAAAGTGTTTACTCAGTAATTAAAACAATACTTAGGACAATATCTTTTATTGAAAAAAGGTTATGCTTCTATTTTACAAATCCATTATTAGACCCATATTGCAATACAATATTGGATTTTGTGCATATTCTAGTTTTGAAATTAATTAACTGGAATGGGTACAATTTTTACTAGGAAGGTAAAGGGTTTAAGGAACATTTGTTACCAAGAAAGATTAAAAAGTTTGAATTTGTTTCAGTATGTTATAGGTAAATAAGAGGATATTTGACCTTGATGTTTAAATGTAGGAAAAGTGAAAAGTGCTTTGAGGCTTAAGTTTCTAACTCATGAAAGAAGCTCTAGAAATAAAAATAGTACAGTTGAACTGGAAAAAGTCAAAACTAGATTAGGTAGACAGATTTTCCACTGAAGACCTGGACAAAGGGTAGGCAGGAAAAGATCTTGGAGTGTTTTAAAAATAATTTAATTTGTGGGGTTGGGAGGGTGGCCTGAACCTATGAAGATAGAGTATATTGGTTCAGCATTTTATGGAGAAATGCCAGTAGTGATCCCATGTGAGGTACTAGGCCTTTTCTTAACTTTACTATAGGGGGAACTCTCATGTGCTGAACACATGAAATCTGCCATACATTTAAGGTACTGTATATATTCCAAAATCTGTCTTCACTTCGCTTTCTTCTTAACCAGGTCTTAATTAACTCCATTATGTTTCTTAATAAAATCTCTTCAGCGTAAATCTCCCCTGTTCTTCCTTACTCTACACTATTCTCCATGGGGGCAGTCTGTGACTACTTTTCAACTGCTCTCCTTTCCCCTTCCTACTCAGCCATTTGCTGCATAGCCTATCATAACTTATTTTATCACAGCAATATTCCCAGAAAAAATATAAATACATTCAAATATCTGAGGATCTGGCAAGATACCTCTATCAACTTCCACCTTCATTTGGAAAACACATGAATAAATATTAATTCACTCTTATTCTGGTTCAAAGGATACGTCATTTTTCTTGCTACATAAACAGCCGCTGGCAAAGAAAATATCAAAAAGAACTGTGAAAAGTTTTAAGGTGTGTAAGCTCACTTGTTTTCTACTGACAACATAAAATAAGAATCTACCAGAAGATGGACAGACCCCAGTAAGTCATCCATGGATAGCTGAGGTAGAATAGCTTGCTGGAAATATATCTTGAAAAGTTGATTAGAAACTTGAATTTGCATTCAGGGACAGGGACAGAGAGGAACTGCTAGCATGGTACAAAAAATATTTAGGAATTCAAATTAACCTTTTGAGGCAGTCATGCCATTTTGTTTCTTGTGTAACTAATCACAGTTTGTGCCCATGATCAACTTCTCGGTGAAGTTCCCGAATTCTCTGAATATTTTAAGAATACAAGTAGGTGATTCTTGTTCTACTACTTCCATAGTGGATATATTACATTTTCTTTACATTACTTTGCACTGCATATGTTTGACATCCAAATGAAACAGCATATCTAATGTAAGATGTAAGCATTCTGCCAACTCTCCATTTCTCCCTTCTCCAAACTTTCTCAATGCCTCATGATGTTTTGAATGCTTGTTTGAGCTCCCTGTCTATCATTCATTGTGACAGCCCATTTCTTGGATCCAAAATAATCTTCATGAAGAAATATCTTTGCAGATCCAGGACATACTTTGTCCCCACGTTCTGCTGACTGTGGCCATCTGTACACTTCTGTCCTTCTCACTTAACACATTTATGAAAGGAACCCATGTACTTCTTATGAAAGCCTTTCTCTCCCCTGTTTCTTCTGGTCTCTGGTGGGAAAAGCTGTAGCTCTCCTAGTCTCTGGTTATTCCCTTTCTTCTCCATCCCACAAATCCTTTGTACAGCATTCCTCTGGACTCCTCCTAAATGCCTGATATCCTTCTCAAAATATTGTCTCCAAAACTGCACCACTCATTATATCTTATTAAGGCCCCCAAAAATATCTACATAACCTTTTCACTTAAAAAGTCTTTCCCTCTTAATGTACACCCCAGAGTTTTATTTTCTGTTGTCATTGCCTCTCACTTATCACCTTGTAGTCCAACCCAAATATGATCAGCAACACTGAATTCTTTTCTGCCTCTATTTCATCAGGTCTATTCCCCCAAGCTGATACTTCATAACAGAGTAGTGACTGAAGAACCTCATCAGCCCCTTGGCCAGATTCTACACATCTTCCCTTATATTCCCCTCCATTACTCTACTGCTGTGTTTATGTTCATCATTAGCTAAGAAGACAGTACTGTCCTCTGTTCCATCAGATATGTCTATAGCAACATGAGAAGAACTAGACCCAGGAGCAGCCTCTGTTACATTACATTAGTCAGTGTCCTTATTTCAGAAACTGGCCATCTTACCACAACCTTCTTTGTCCTATGAGTCATGCATGCAGCAGTTCAGAGCCACATTTCTGGTCCAATCCACAACACCTGGTAGTTTTTTTAAAAGCAGCCGTGTAGGGCAGGGTAGACAACATCAGGATGTATTTCCCTCTAATTTCCTACTGGATCAGGATAGATTATAAGCTGCTTCTAACCATGATAATGTTGGTTGTTGTCCTGGACAGTTTTGTCCTGTAGGAAAGCAGCAATCCTTTCTATTGTGATTGTCTTGTCTCTTCTTGATGCATTGTGGCTTCTTTCAGACCTAGTAACATGCAAGAGACAGAAGTGTGCTGTACCCTAATACACTTGATAGGAGCTACTTTACTGATAATACAGTGTAGAGCTAATGCATTCTACAAGCAGCTCAGTGGGCTGAGCTGTGTCATTGGGTAACCATTTAAAATGTTGATACCCTCTTCAGTGAGTCCGGAAATGGAGAGACTGAATGGCTTAAAAAATGGATTTGCATATAGTGAGTCTGTCAAGACTGTTATTTGGAATATTCCCTTTTCACTGTGGTGATCCTGGAATTGGTATATAGAAGTTCAGGAGGGATTGGGGTTTGCCTCCTACATCAGGGGGTGAAGGAGGTCTTGACCCCTGCAAAAAACAAGTTTAAAGGAGGACAGTGACATCTGATTCTTGAAGAACGATGTTTGATTCTCACTCTTTTCCTATATTTTCAGTCATTTTTTTCCCAGTGTATCGGCAGTCGGCATTACAAGTCTTTCCGTTTCAAAAGCGAGTTGTGTGATTGTTATGCTGCCTTACAGCATATAAACAATTTAAATGGATTTCCTACTAATGATCAGTGGTTGTTCCATTGCATTCTAATATTCTGATCCCAGATGTTTGAATTTGACTTTGCTGGTAGGTCATACACTGTTTCATAGACACTGTGAGATCTCTGTCTGTGTGAATTCACCATGCAGTGTGTTGGGAAGTTACTCCGTTCTCCACTGTTCTGTGACCATAGAGTTAATTTAGGTAAGTAAGGGTGCAGGGAGGGAATTACACAGGGAAATTGCACCCCAACAAAATTGCTGTTTTCAGTCAGTGTGAGTGGTTCTTAAATTGGTTATTTTCAAGGCCGAAATATGCATATCCACAGCTAGTGGGGTTTGGCTTTATTGGCCTGAAATTGTCCATTAAAATGATGAAACAAGTCATGGGCATTCAGAATCACCAGTTAGCTGAGACACCTGATGTTCATGGGGATCATTTGCATATGTCCCATGTGCCTCTGACACAAGAGGTTTGGGAGGTCACTCAGTGGAAGTTCTAGCTTTGCTGGAGTTTTCATTTTGTTTTAACTGATATGTTATAATTTAAAAATGGTTTATAAACAATCACATCTTAATCATCACAAGGGAAAATGTCATTATATGATAAAGTTTAATGTATCTGGATGCCTCTGTTAGTGTTTTCTTAATTTGCATTGGCATCAACCCCCTCTTTCGTATTTTGTACATGTGGTTGGTATATCACATCCTTAGGAAACATCACTTAAAGCCAATGTTTGCACTGATATCTGGCTATTTTTTAATGTTTCTCAATATTTTGTTTATGGAAGTAGTGATGTGGTACAGAAATGCTTCTTTTACAAGATTAGCATTTTCTCAGATATGTGATAGCACTGTATTTTATTTACAAATCCTGGTTCACAAATGAGAGATCAAATAAAAGTAATATTTTATGTATAAATTATTATCAGAATAGTGCCATTTCCTCTATGTAGTCCCACATACTTTTCAAGATTTTTTCACCAAAATATGTGACGTAGAATGGATTCCCATGGTGGTGGTGCTGCGGTAGCATTGTCGCCTCACAGTAAGACGCTGTCCGGTTCGATTCTCAGCTAGAGCATCTTCTGCATGGAGATATGCATGAATGGGGTACCTTCATTGAAGGTTGTGTGTCAGGGCTGGTAACTCAACACGTAAAAATCAATTACCAATCATTAGCGGACCGGAGTTCCGCTGTGGCCACCCCTAGCCGGGAAAAGCCGAAAGACACAAATGTGACGTAGAATGGAATAAGTGCTAACAAGTCATGATATTTAATTGTACTTAGAAAAAAGGAGTCTCAGAACACAGTGAAATAAAAGAGAGTCTGTAGAACATTTGTGGGCAGCAGAAAATAATGAAACCTAATTTAACTGTGTGCTGTGCAAAACTATCCTACCCCTGCAAACTGATGATTTCTTGGATATAAAATAAATGACGTTCTTCACAATGACAGTGTATTCGTGGTGTCACAGTCGCTAGTCATGTGGTCATTTTTTGGTGCAAGTCTTCTGCACTACCTTCTGCATCTTGATAATCCCCATTCCCATGCGTTTAAACAACCTGATGCCTCAAATTCTGAAAATAGAAAAAAGAAATCAAATGGTTCCACAGAGAAGCATTGCATTTCTCTTTTCAAGACCAAAGATATCATAAATGTAACATTTAAAGATAGCAACATTAAAAGCAAGAGCGTATCGCACTCTTTTCAAATCACTAAAATGTAGTTGTTTTTACAGGGAGAATAGAACTTTTCATGCAATCTCATATTTTACTGCAAAAAGAACACAGTTTTGGAACGTTAACTTGAAAATCAGTGAAATGGTCACTGTTGAATTTATAAAGCTTGGCAGTGATCTGAATATACAGTGGTTTGATTGGGTGAGGTAAACAGCATTATGCTGTAACAAATTTTAAAAGTGGGAACTATTCCCTTATTTGTAATGACTATCCAATCTGCAAAAAATAAGTAAATCAAAGTGGAGTACAATAAAAAGAATACTTGCTTGGTGTTCATGTGTTCTTGCAGAATTTCAGTGGAAAATAAAAAAAAATGCATGAGGTATGACATATACTGTGTTTCACATTTTTTTTTTCTTTCTGCTTGCTTTATATGGTTTTAGTTATTTTAATGGAAGTGCAGAAATTAAAATCATTAACCATGGTGTTGTTCACAGAAAAGAAAAGTCACACCTCCCAGATTTTGTCAAGGTCAGAAATAAAGAAATACAGTATTGAAGTCAGTTGTCATTTCCATAACATTTTAAAAATAAATATTTTGCTGATATGAAAGTATATTTTCATTCCACAAAAAGTACAGCCATAGGTTCTGTACAAAGTAGATACCAGTAATTTGTAACAAAAGGCCTTCACACTAATAAAACGTGTCAACTCAGAAAATGTTAAAGAGGAGGTACTATTGCTTTTGGTAGCAATTACTGCTTTCACACATTAATGATAATTATCAGCACCTTAAATTTAAACTTCCTATTTATATGTGATTTTTAGTTCTTTATAAGATCTTCATGATTTATGGGAAATTAGCAGAATTGTATGGCTATGATTCTTGTTAAGAGAATGTATTGCAAGTGACAAGACCATTAGCAGCAGTGAAATGAGAATTAAATGCAAGTACAGTAAATAGGTTAATAAGCATGTGTTAACGGTTTCATACTTCTTGAGCTTATTAACCTATTTACTGTACTTGCATTTCAGTGTTCAGTAACTATTTACTTTGCATTGCTTTGATGTATTCAGTGTCAACATCAAAAACATTGTATTTTTTTTCGTGACTTTTGATTGCTTGCCTGGGAGATATCTATGAACATCATCACATTAGACCTTTATGGGAAATTTCTGTGAACATTGTCACATTAGAACTTTATTAGATGCTGTCATATCCTTGTTAAAGATAGCACCCCTGTCATAAAAGTAACTGAAAAACAACTTCATGACTCTCTTCCTTTTATATAAATACTGTTCATGCTGCATATGTGATTTTTCTATCACAGAATCAGCATCCCCAGTCATAGCCAAAAGTACCTTAACTTCCTGCTGTTAAAGGGTATAAAATAAAAAGAAACATAAATTTATTCTTTCTGAATGCTGATTATTTTTGTTTGAACCTAAATATAAGTGCATATACATGATTTATATTAATTACTATATTTTGTGTTTCATGTGTCATCCCGCAGAGTGGTTTGTGTTGGTGGAGATGGGACTGCCAGTGAGGTGGCCCACAGTTTAATACTCCGAGCTCAGATGGATGCTGGGACGGATGCAAATTCTATCTTCACGCCTGTCAGAGCACCACTTCCTCTCGGCATAATACCAGCAGGTGAGTGGAGAGGATGCTGACTCATTTGGTTTTACATCTGTGCTGAATATCCTGCTTTCTTTTCAAAGAGTACATAGAAAATTATTACCTCCTTTCTGCAAAATCAGAATGCATACATTTTCTAGGGAATATGATTAATGAGAAACTGTATACAGCATTTAAGCTGCCTTAAAAATGTGCACAGAATGTTTCATAAGATAGTACGTGGCATGATGAACAGAGGAGGCATCTGTAACATCAGACAAAATAATGGTAGGGTTTCTTCTCAAATCACATAATACATATTTTCTTTAACTAGCCCAACATTACTGTTTTGCTGTTGTGGCTCAGGATGAATTAGATCTTTTAATAGTTGGGTACTAAAAATTGCACCTATACTTACATAGACATACATATATACCTTTTAACTAGCACTATTCTGTGCTTTCTTTATATTTCTCTGCTTATGGATAAATGCATCGTATTACATTTGGTGTGCATGCTCAAAAATAAGATATGTAGAACAGAAATCTGTCATAGCCAAGAGAATCGTGTGAAGATACAAAGCAGCAAATGAATTGGAAGCAAGTAGTTTGACCTTCACTTGCTATTACAGTTGCAGTGAATACTGTGGTGGTGGTGGTAGAAGGGATGGATTCTCTCCAGCACTGCACTCCATGCAGATTGGACGTGCTTAGGTCACTGTTTCTCTTCATTAATAGCTGTTCCTATGGGATTATTTGTAAACAGTTGTTCATCAGCAGCAGAAAAAGATTGACACACCCCAAGGAATATATTTCTGAAGAAAGAAGGTCAAAGCTTCACATTCATAATCAGAATTAATATCATGAAGAAGATATTGATATATGTTATATTTATTTTATGTAAAAATCTTCCATAATGATTAGATAATGTATATAATGCAGTACTGACTTGTGATTATTCACAATGCATTGCAGAATTATATTAACATTTCAGCACTGCGTAATGCAAATAGTAATCCTAATATCTTCAGAATGAAATCCCTCATTTCCATCACTGCAGCAAACCTCAGAGTTTGAAAATCTTTAAGCTAAGGCTTTCTAAGCCTGAGCAATTTCTAGAATTCCTAAGCATATAAAAATAGTCCTTGTCCTTAGAGCAACAAGACAAATTCATATTAGTTCACCACAAAGCTGGGAATTTTATAAAATCTGTGTTCAATATATCTGCTTTCTAAGTCCAGCAAGATGCAATTTGTACTAATTGTACTGTTTCAAATATAGTAGTTTATTATGTTGATTTAAATCTATGCAATATTGTATTGCATTTTTGGCTTAAACATTCTTAACAATGTATAAGTTTAATTTGCGTTTCTACAAATTTTGGAAAAGTAAGAGTACAATTTAAGACCTTGTCTGCATTAGCGCCATTGGTTGTAATAAGTTTTATCATTTTATTACGTGAGTATTTGGCATAAGGATGAACTTTTCTCTAGTTACATGAAGTTTGTTCATAAATTCCTGCATTACTCCATCTGTCTGCAATGTACTGCCATTGTATTGTAGCATTTCCTTAAAAAACATTTTTTCACATAAATGATATGCATGCTGCTGAGCACAGAAGTCTTTAAGTAACACTCTTCACAACATAACTGTATTTAAGCTTTAATTTTGTATGCTGTGTAGATGGAATCTGACTTCTGCCATTGTTCAGTAACTACTTATTCTGTCTGTGTTGTATCTCTTCTGAATTTGCTGCCTTTGTATGTATTTAGCCAGCTAGTCAACAGAAAACATTCTAGACTTCTTTGATATCATCACTTCAGCTTGTACTGCCTCAGTTACAGACACCATGACATCCTTTCTTGTGTTTTTATTTTCTTATGAATAATGAACCCCCAGTTCTTTGATTTCATTTACCATCATTTTAATGTCAGGTGTGAGTGCTTTCAGTCTACATGCCTGTTTGAGAAAGTAGAATGAACCTGTATCTTTCTGGCTGTTCTCTCTCATGAAGGCTACTTGTGTATTTAATGAAATTATAATTTGTCCTATAGTTGAAAAAGCCTGAACATTCCAGTTACATATAATAGGAAAGTGTATATGCTTGAACCTCTGTAGAGCAGAAGATGTATTTTGATGACATAAATGCATGTGTGATGCTGTCTTCTCACCGCCAGTCCACGCAATTCCCTTCCCTTCCCTTTTGTAGCTACATTAAGGACAAGCAGAAGATTTCCACAGTGGCTGTGTAATTTGTTTGAACTTTGAGGCAAGGTACAATAAATACAAATAAGAGAGGCTGTGTCTCATATGCTAAAATACCCTTACCTTTGACAATGAGGCATCTGTAGTGTATCTACCCATATCACTGCTGCATATTTCTTGTTGATAAAATATATGCTTGCATCTGAAGAAGATTTCAAAGCAGGGTGCACTTTTCCTTGATGCTGTTTTATTCCCTTTTGCTACATCATCGTTTTACAGTTAATACTGATCACACTTGTGTTTGACTAGATATTTGTGCATTTCAAATGTGATTAAAACTTCCCCTTCATTTAGACCCTTATGCCTCACCTCTTACAGTGGCATTCCAGTGAGGGAATATTAGCCTTCATGTACACAGTAAGCAAAGCTTTCCTGCATCTGGAATGGAAGGAAGGAACTGGGGAACACTGCATGATAAGTGGTGTGACGATGTGGCATTTTACCATCTGTGCCAGGGAGAATAGGACAGTGCATGTGTAACACATGGCAGCATAGTTAGCAAGAATTTTGTAAATAATTTTGTGTCATTTGATTGTCACACTGAGTTGTACAGATGCTTGCATTAAAATGTATCAACACTGTTATTAATATGTTTAAACAAATAATTCTGGAAGAGTAGAAGTTTTTGAAATTGATCTGTAATTTTCAAATACTGCAACAGATCTTAGCAAATCTCTGTATGTGTATTGTATCAGAGTCAGGTGATCAAATGTGATGTCATTCTATAACCAACACTGAGAGGATAGAACTAATCTGTCCAACCGTGTTCTTTTTATTTCTCCTGTGATTGAAACTCTGGTGTTTATTGTACTTAGATATTTATTATTCTCATATTTTCTATTTTATTGTTTATTAGTGCTGCGGTAGCGTTGTCACCTCACAGTAAGACACTGTCTGGTTTGATTCTCAGCTAGAGCGTCTTCTGCGTGGAGACATGTGTGAATGGGCGTACCTTCGTTGAAGGTTGTGCATCAGGCCTGGCAAACCGGTACATAAAAATCAACTGCCAATCATTAGCGGACCGGAGTTCCGCTGTGGCGACCCCTAACCGGGAAAAGCTGAAAGAAAGAAAGAAACAAACAATTGTTTATTATTAAATAATTTTATACCTTTGATTGTGGCTGGTAGATATTTATTATTCTCATATTTTCTATTTTATTGTTTATTATTAAATAATTTTATACCTTTGATTGTGGCAGGTCTTTTAGGGAATAATTTTAACATCTTGAGAGTACTTGTGTTTATTTTAGTGATGCCTTGGCCACTCTAAAAAGCCTTTCTGCTTCGGTTACACTC
This sequence comes from Protopterus annectens, assembly GCF_019279795.1. Classification (NCBI taxonomy): domain Eukaryota; kingdom Metazoa; phylum Chordata; order Ceratodontiformes; family Protopteridae; genus Protopterus; species Protopterus annectens. The sequence goes on from NC_056737.1 coordinate 1,951,691,752, forward strand.
TATCATTTATATTAATATTAATTTTACTCAGTATAATTGGATGGCCATGTAGGAGCCTGAGAGTAGTTGACTGGTGGCAGTGTAGTTACCTTTTAGTCTGGGCATAAGGAGTACAGCTAGTAAATCTGTACCAGCCTTTCCCAAGGGTGTGTGTGTGAAAGCCAAGTACCAAGGTGTGGGTGTGTCAGCTATTTGCAACTGTGGCACAGTGCTCCAAAATGAGTCTTTTTTTGGGATCTAGAGAGACAGAGAGTACAGTCCCAGGTCTGGATCATGTTCCATGTGTGCTCTTGGGGGAAACTGTACTTCATGCAGAGAGTTGCATCTGAAAATACTATGTAAATTCATTTATGTTTTTAGTGATGGTCTTTCACTAGTGTTAGTGGTGATGATTGAGGCTCCTTGATTACTGGCCCAGTGGAGAGAGGATGTCACATATTGGTGTCAGAGTGGTGGGATATTATTTGAACTTCAGTAGCCCTTGGGCAGTTCTGACTGAAGGTGTGTTTACTCTCAACATCCGCAAGGTAAGTATTCAGAGTTTTATTTTCACAACAGTTTTATTCACTTTTTTAGTTTAGTTTAGTTAGGGATAGCAGGCAAACATGTCAGCAGAGGATTATGGTAAGCTGACAAAGAAGCTTTTGACCAAGGTGTGTGAAACCAAAGGACTGGTGCATGCTAACCAGACTAAAGATGAAATGATTTCAGCCTTAATCACAGCTGCAGCATAGACTAGTGGCCAGGAAGACAGCCAGTGTGGTGTTGGGGATGTGCAGTGTTCAGAAACAGGACCGTTCACCTTTCCCCTCAGGGGACGTAAAAATCCATCTGGAGCTGGAGGCCAAACATTTGGAGATCGAAGATAGACTGCAGCATTCTGAGATAGAAGAAAATGAGAGACTGTGGGGATTGGAGGCTGAAGAAAAAGCTATGCAGCAACAACACAAGAGGGAGATGTTGACTCTTTGTCAGTGTCATGGAGGTAATGGGGAAGGGAATAATCAGACCCAGAAGCAGTAAATGTCAGTACATTTCTTTCACAATTTGCAAAGGGGTTTGACTTTGATTGTTTAATTCATATATTTGAAAGAGGATGCAAACAGTATACTGTTGACCAGGAGCTCTGTGTACAGTTCCTGACCCCCTTACTGCATGATAAATCTGTAACCACTGTTTCTAAATTGTCTGATACTGATTACTATGGTAGAGTAAAACAATGTTTATTGAAGTATTGTAAGTTAACACCTTAAGCTTACAGATAGATGCAAGGCAGATAAAAGTGATTATATTTGTGAGTTAAACATTTATTTTTATAGGTAGGTGAGTGGGTGTCAGGCCACCTCTTTTGAAAGACTGGCAGATATTTTGCTGAGGGAACAAGCTCTTGGTACTTTGCCTGAGGACATGAGAATCTAGTTGGCAGACTGAGAGTGTAACTCTGCAGAAGAGCTGGGGAGGAAAGAAGATCTCTACTTAGCAAGCAGGACATCACTGCACAAGAATAGGATACCCAGTGTTGCACATGGATATAAGGGAACACATGGTGGGCAGCTTAAATCACCCCAACATAGTCTATCAGTACAGGGGAAGCCACTAGTTCAGGTACACTGCCAAGATAAAGAGTTATATGTTTTAAATGCAACCAGAGGGGCCATGTAGCACACAAATATCCACTAAAGCAAGGTGGAGAACAAAAGGTGAGGGAGCTAGCAAGTGGGAATAACAGTGTGCCAGTAAGATGTCTGGAGACAAAAGGGGTACCAAACTATCATCAGAGTTTGGATTCTATCTTAGTGGATGGAAGACTGGCCACTGCTAAGAGAGATACATCATCTGACATAACTATTCTGAACCCTGTAGTTGTTAAAGATGAGCAGTACTTGCTTGAGCAGTCCACTCCGGTCAGAGCTTCAGGAGGAATCTCATTCCAAATACCTTTGGGGAGGGTTCACCTTGACTGGGAAGATGGAAAAGGTAGCAAGCAGATATAGCTGTGTTTAAGGATATTCCTGCAGCTGTCTTCATTGGGAATGATTTTGATAATGCTGTACCTCGTGTGCATGCAGTTACATGCAGTCGGGCTTGGAGACAGACATGTAGGTCTGGTAGCCTGGGGGAGACTCAGACGGAACCCACACCTGAAGCTGGGGCTGGTGATGTGGCTATTTTAGGGAGGGAGCTACCCTGTAGCAGTGATCCTGAAAGTGAACCATAGCTGCTAATAGGTACTGATGTTCACATGGACAGGGTGACTGCAAGGACAGATGTGAGTGGTAGTACCCAGGCTGACAGTGAGACACCACTATCAGAAGATGCTAGGCTTCCTTTGAAAGGGAAACTGTGAGAGGTTACAAAGATAGAGTTGATACAGGCTCAGTTTTCGGTCCTTAACTAATGAGGCTTGAGGGAGGTAGCTAAGGAGATGCCTATTGCTCAATGAAAAGGCAAGTCTGTATACTGGAATAAAGGATTAATGTACAGAGAGTGGACCCCTGAGGGAGGGCTAGAGGGTGAGGTAATACAGCAGTTGGTAGTGCCCACAGTCTGCCAACTGGCACTTCCAGCCATAGTCCATGACATTCCTTTTGCAGGTCATATAGGCATAAAGCATACCAATAGTCCATGACATTCCTTTTGCAGGTCATATAGGCATAAAGCATACCAAGAGACATAGTATGCAGACCTTTTATTGGCCAGGAATTGCAAAGGATGTAACAGGGTATTGCAAGACCTGTGAGCAGTGCCAAAAGGTAGGCAAGGCAGAGGACAAGGTCAAAGCTCTGTTGATTCCTTTGCCTGTGATTGAGGAGCCATTTCAGAGGGTAGCTTTGGATATTGTGGGGCCCCTGAGTACCCCAAGTTCCATAGGGAAGAAGTATATCCTGGTAGTAGTAGATAATGCTACTAGATACCATGAGGTGGTGGTTTTGTCCTCCATTGAGGCAAAGAAGGTGGCAAATGCTTTGTTAGAGATTTTCAGTAGGGTAGGTTTCCCGAGAAAAATACTGACTGACAGAGATGCCAATTTCATGTCAGAACTGCTGGCTTGTCTGTGGAAGCCGTGTAGGGTGAAATACCTAAAGACCACCCCCTACTATCCCCAGACTAATGATCTTATGGAGAGGTTAAATTTTACACTAAAGACTATGCTACAGGCATTTGCAGCCCAGTTTAGGAGAGAGTAGGACACATATTTGCCTATTTGCTGTTTGTATACAGATAGGTACCCCAGGATTCCACAGGTTTTTCACCCTTTGAGTTGTATGGGTATAGGGTGAGGGTCCTTTAGATTTGATTTGTGATGAGTGGGGGAGTGAGTGTGAATCCCACAAAAACCTCAGAATAAGGCTTAGGGATCTCATGGGCTTGGCTCAGGAGAACCTGGTAGGAGCCTAACAGCAGAAAGAGTTCTGGTATGACAGGAATGCTCGAGTCTGAGAGTATGATGTGGGACAGCAAGTTGTGTTGCTCATTCCTGCCTAAGGTTTCCACCTGTCCCATTATCAGCGGGACACTCACGGGATGAGAAACCTCATCCCACCACCCACTCTGTAAAACAGTGGGACTTTAAAAGTCCCACTTTTCAACAATGCTGAATTGCCGTGGAAAAACTGCAAACACTACCATTTTTTTCCTCGGCATTTTGGTTACGTCACCAAAGATGACAAAACCCGGACCTGCAGGCAGAGCTGTTCCCTGTTAGGTCCGGGTTTTGTAACTCATGCAGCAATTGGCTGCAGCTCGTGAAGGGGGCGGGGATTCAGTGAGGAAGAGCCCTACAAAGATATTCTTTGTAGGGCTCTTCTTGGCTGAATCCAAGCTCCCCAGTGTCAAACTAATAAAAAAAAAAAAGAAAAGCTGTGGAGCTCTTTGTTATAGGTACTAACACTAACTCACACACACACACACACACACACACACACACACACACACACACACACACACACACACACACACACACACACACACACAATAAAAGTCATTTAAGCAACTTCACAGTCACTGCAGTGATAGTGATGCTATCGGAATTGCAGTTAATGCCATTGTCACTTTTTTGGAGCCAGCAAGGAAACTAATGTATGAGTCTCACTGCCTTCTACTTTACAATGGAATAAGCAGCCTTTGATTGTTCTCCAGTTATTTTTTTCTTACTATTTTGATTCATGTGTCACAGGAAGTTTTCATATGACTGTTCTTTATTTATAGATGCTACTGTTCCTGACACTTAGAACCCTGAATTCAAATAACTGAATAGAAGAAAAGGTTGCCATTTGCAGTATACTATGTCTGTGTTTTATAGAGTGTGTGCTCTCTTAATCCCTTCCTCCTCCCATATAGCTTTAGTATGGGAAGGAAAATTTGTTTTGCCACAAAAGGTATCCTGCTCCCATTCAGCATATGGGAGCCTGGAACTGGATTATAATAGTAGAATGTACAGATTCTCTCCAGATTTTCACAGACTGCGACCATACCTCTCAAATGTCCCTAATTTTCAGGGATGTCCCTGATTTTGACTCAAATTTCAGCTCTGCCCCTGTTAATTCTTCCTAACACTGGTGTCTTTTGAACAAAAGGTGGTGAATTATACTTAATAAATAAGGCCAATAATTAAACGTTACAGACTTATTATACTACAGGAAATGTATATTAATGTATATTAATTCACACCGTCTTATTCTGTTAATGCCTCACGTTAACAGAACTAATGTTTTAAAAGTGTCCCTGACTCTGTTGAGATTTGTCCCCAATTGGTTGAGAGCTATGATGAGGGCTGAAGTCAATAAATAATAACAAACATTTGAGTTTCAGACTTCAGATCCTTCAGAAAATGTATGTTAACACAAGCCTTGTTACTCAAGCACCTTTCTAAGTTTATATGCTACACTTTGCTGTGAAGGAAAGGTTAGTTTGCTGTTATTTTTTGTATTTCTGTATTGCCTTTCTATATTTTGAATACTGTAGTTTGTTTTTTTTTTTTGTGTTTTTGTGTGTTTGCTGCTCTGTTTGCAACAAAATATTAAAACTTCAAAAAGAAGACCACTGCTCTCTGTTCTGAGTTGAATCAGATTTTTTCCCCTCCCTCCCACCTATTTAAGTTGTCTTGTTAAATACCACTGTCTCTCTAGTTGTTAATCTGTATTATATTCTCCTTATTCTCATCTCTCTACTCATACTTCACTGTGAGGTAATCACCAAAACCATCCCTTTTGATTTATTAATCTTCAATATTCAATTATTTATTCATAGTACCAAAGTATGTAACAAATACAAACAAAATACCAAGTATCCCCCTTTCAGTCCATCTTGCTGTTTTAAAAATAAACTTTAACTTTTTAAACAACTAAACTTACAAAACCCACTTCTTCAATACTTATATCTATGCTTCTCTAGTGTGCAGAGTGCTTAAGTTATCTCTACCTACCTTTATCACTTGTTGTACTAGCTAAAAAGATCATCTCTACTTGACAAAGATCATCTTGACTTTAAGTAGACTTTTCTCTATCCTCTAACCCCTAGCACTGCTCCTACAGTACTTATTACCTATTACCTTGACTCTTATAAGGCAAACCCCAAAACCCCATTCATACCTCTCCCGCCCTTTCTGGTCACCTCTTTTTGTCAATTCTTTTTGCATGTTTTTGTCTAGCTCTGCTAGGATCCTCTCCTGCTCAGCTGGTGTGGCCTCCTTAAAATGATGTTGGGTTACCTCAATTCATAAAACAACCTCCCTCCTCCCCCACAACAACACAAACACAAACACATGCAACTACATACAGAGATGCAACTAGCTGGCCTCTCTGGCTGAAACTGGAGCAGGCTCAGGCTGGGAAGAGCAAGACACACACTATAGACTCAGTCCTCACATAGTACCATCACAACTCACAACATACCATAATAACATCCGCAAGCTCTATATCAAAAAAAATCTACCAAACAGCAAAGGGCAAAATCTACCAAAATCCACAAACCACCACAGAACACCCACACAACACCCACACATAGACCACCACACTAGACAACAAGAGTCAAGTCAGAACAGAAACAGGCCAAACACAAGCCCCAGCCACACACACTGGCTATGACTCCTAGTTGGCACACGACCCATACACAGACACACACTGACGTCAGGCAAAGGTCAGACTGTCACTGGAGAACTGGCCACATAACTAAGACTCGGGCATCGCACCGGCTCAGTAGGTCTCACAACAGGTACAACAACACTGCTTCATCATGCAAATACGACTGGTCAAGCCTTACTGAGTACTAACTTGGACTACATGAAAAGAAATCCTGAGGAGAAGGCTGAATTATGACACCTAGGCTTTTTGACTATGACCCTGACCTTGAGCAGTATCCCACCAACTTATATGATGATGAGAGATAACAAGATGAAGAGGACCACAAAGCTTAGACTCAGGTGTCATTCTTGTGTATTTCTCAAAACTCTGGTGTCTGTCTGACAAGGGACGCTGTGCTGGCGTCTGGGATGGCAACCCGCACCCTGCCGCTCCTGATTTTGGGGATTGCTTTCTTGCACCTGTGGCCCCTGGGACCCAGATATTGCCCCTTTAGGCTAAAAATAAAAACTAAAAAAGGCTTAAACAACAAAAAAATTCTAAACAAACCAGAAGTGAAAAAAAAAAAAGGAAGTCTAAATCTCAAAATGCCTGCATGGAGAACATCGATCGGCGTGCAGCAGAGAATCAAGATGTCAGCAGAGAGCAGAACATCGATATCTGTGCAGGAGCACACCCCTTATCATGCCCCCTTTTCTTATCATGCGTTCCACACGAAAGACGGGACAATACCAAGAAAGGAGGAACACCCCAAGACTGGTGGCACACCATCGCAGGGGTATCCAGTAACATCCATTAAGGACCAACAGAGACCAACAGGTGCAATTAACCATAGGCATTGAGAGAATACCAACTCAGGCAACCCCTACAGGCCACCCTCTGCAACTCAGGGCAAGTTGCAGGCCACCAAACCAAACACCATCACCCAAATAAATCACCCTAGAAAATAATTTGAGGGGATAATTACCAACCAAACACCAGCCCAAAAACACCACTTCCAAAGGAAAACAACTAGCCCAATACAAATCTAGTCACCATCCCCACTGGACTTACAAAGGAACTGAAAATCTATAAACTCAGGAAACATGGAACAAACAACTATCACATCCCCACACATGGAGTAGAAAACACTACACTCATCACATCATCATATCAACTGGGGAGCACTCCCACCCCCAACCCACCTGAAATACCACACCCACCCAGTAGAAAACTTCACAAACCACACTTCAGTCCTTCTCCCACTTTTACCCCCCCCTTTGGAGTTGGAAACAGTACTTCCGCTGAACCAATTACAAAACAGTACTCAAGCAGCTGAATCAGCTAGAATGGATACCAGCACAAAGGAAACAAAGCATGGATAAGGCAATCCCAAGCAAACAGTCTGGTGGGACCCCAGCCATAAAACAAACTCTACAACAAAACAAAAAGCTACTGCAGGCAACCAAAAAATCCTTAAGGTACAAGAGGAAACAAAAAATAAAGAAAAAGGCCACAAACCTCTGAAAAATAAATAAAAAAAAAAGAGCTCAAAAAAAAGCTATCCTCTCAAAAGACAATCAGGAAAAATTTAGCTAGAAAAGAAACAAAAGGAAACTCCCAAATTTATGAGGAAAAGAAACTCAAAGATGAAAAAAGACAATCATATAGGTCATCTCAATTAGACATGTTAACAACCCAGGAAAACATACTCCCCAAAAGGGGCCCAAAGGAGACTGTGAAATCAACCCCTCCCCAAAAGTTACTGCCACATACTCAGCTTGCACTTCCAAACCAAAAAAAACACAAAAGGAGTGAGATATGCTGCCCTGCCAGCGAAAACACAACTGAACACGGCCAAAACCCTGTGCCCTCACAGCTGTTTCCTTAATGAAACAGTCTTACCATGGGACCTGATGGTTAACTGTAATCCATCTCTGGTAACTCAACGAGGAAGTGGGTGCACCCCACTGCCTGCTGTTTATACGCATATTAAGCTTGACAAGCCTTACCAAAGCCATGGAGAGGATCATAATGGACCTCCACTATAAAGACATAGATGGAGGATCATATGATCCATAAGACATATTATTTGGAAGAGATCATGCCTTCTCAACTTAGGATTTTTGGGGTTAAAGTTGAAACAGTCACCAAAGCCAACTTTGAGGAAAGGCAGTCCATAAGCCATACCTCGATCTGGCGGTCATACAATATACACCTCCCTTGGTTACCTTTTCTCAAATACTCACCTCAAAATCAATATCATAAAAGCAGCCAAAAACTGGGGCCTACCATGCTGAGATGGGTGTAGAACTGGGTCAGTGACAGAACCCAATGTGTCACTCAAAGCCTGTCACAAGTGGTGCTCAATACTGCACACACAAGTGTATGTTGGCATGCTCCAGTCCTTTCACCTTTCTTGAGTTGGAGGTTATAAGAGTAATATTTAAAATATGTCCCTATTTTTGAGGGATGGGAACATGTTTAGTGGTACCCTTAACTGCTGTTGTGATGTCATTGTAGGGGGTGTGGCCAGTGCCATATTGGCCACACCCCCATGCCCCACTTTGGCCCACTTAAAAGGTGGCAACCCTATTTCTGCCAGACACAATAAGCTGAAGGCAGCTTGGGAGGAACCCTTAGAAGTGATAGGGAAGGTCAGTAATGTTAATTACATGGTAAACCTGCTAGACAGGAGGCAGGGGTGCAAATTGTACTGTGTTAATATGATGAATCCTCAGCATGAGAGGAAGGTCCTGCGCAGACTGCAAAGGGTAGGTTGACCATTAATCCCAGTAAGTGTCAGGTGGATATGGCAGAGGTCTCCTACCTGTGACATAGAGTGGGGGAGTGGTAAGATTAGGCCAGAACCTGCCAAAGTGGAAGCTATGCAGGCTTGGTCTGCCCTATTACCAAAATGCAAGAGAAGGCATTCTTGGGGACAGCGGGGTACTATAGAAAAAAAATTTCCAATTATAGTTCAATAGCTGCCTTCACAGACCTGGCAAGGAAAAACAGGCCAGCTAAGGTAGCGTGGATACCAGCCTGTGAGCAGGTATTCCAAAAGGTTAAAGGGGCTTAATAATGTGTTGTGGAGGTGAATGCTTCAAACCATGGGGTGGGGGTTGTAATCAGCCAAGTTTCCTCTGAGGGAGTAGAGCACCTAGTTGTATATCTCAGGTGTAGACTCCAAACTAGGGAGGAATGTTATGCAGCTATAGAAAATGAATGTCTAGCCATAGTATAGGCACTGCAGAAACTTCAGCCTTATCTGTATGAAAGGAAATTCACTGTGGTTACAGACCACAGTCCCTTAACATGGCTACGTAGAGTTAGCCAAAAAAATACCAAGTTATTAAGGTGGGGCCTAGGGTTGTAGGCATATATCATGATAGTGAAGCACAGTAGTGGGGTCAGCAGTGCCAATGTAGGTGGGCGCTCAAGACAGGGTATAGTTTTTCCAGGGTCACTTGAAAAACTAGCTTGAGTCTTCAAAGGGGGGGAAGGTGATGATGTGGGGTGTCACCATCTGTGCCAGGGAGAATAGGGCAGTGCATGTGTAACATATGCCAGCATAGTTTGCTGGTGTTTTGCAAATAAGTTTGTGTCATTTGATTGTCACACTGAGTTGTACAGATGCTTGTGTTAAAATGTATCAATAGTGTTATTATAACTTATTAAATGTATATGTTTAAACAAAGAATTCTGGAAGAGAAGAGTAGAACTTTATGAAATTGTTCTATAACTTTCAAATAGTGCAACAGATCTTAGCAAAGCTCTGTGTGCATATTGTACCAGAGTCAGGTAATCAAATGTGATTTAATTCTATAACCAGCTCTGAGAGGATGGAACTCACACAACAGCTTGTGTGAGTTCCATCCTCTCAGAGCTGGTTGGAACTCGCACAACAGCTTGTTTTTGTTTTCTTTGGAGCCTGATATAAAGATCTATGAGAGCTATCACAGTTAGTTAGTTGATTGAGTTCAGTTAGAAGCTTGTCACCTTACCTTGCTGGAAGCAAGCATGTAATCTTGCCTTGGTCTATTAATTAAGTTAGCTAAGGAGCAGTTATTCTTCAGACAGGAAATGCAGTGAGATTAGTTAAATGTTGTTTTTCTGCATCTGTTTGAATATGTCCACCTGTGTTATTTTCATTTCTCCTAACGTTGAAACTATGGTGTTTATTGCACTTACATATTTATTATTCTCATGATTTCTATTTTATTGTTTATTATTGAATATTTTTATACCTTTCATTGTGGCTGGTCTTTTAGAGAATACTTTTAACAACTTGAGACTACCTGTGCTTATTTTACAGCCACCTTGGCCACTCAGAAAAGCCTTGCTGTTTTGGTTACACTCTACCATTTATATTAGTGTTGATTTTACTCCGTATAACTGGATACCATTTTAACAGCCTGAGAGTAGTTGACTGGTGACGGCGTAGTTGGCTTATAGCCTGAGCAGAAGGGGTACAACTAATAAATATGTACCAGCCTTTCCCAGGTGTGTGTGTGTGTGTGTGTGTGTGTGTGTGTGTGTGTGTGTGTGTGTGTGTATGTGTATGTGTGGGAAAATCAAATACTCATGTATGGGTGTGTCAGCTACTTGGAACTGGGACACAGTGCTCCAAAGTTCGTCTTGTTTGAGATCTTTACAGGCAGAAATTCCAGGCCCAGGTCCGGAGCATACTCCTTGTGTGCTCTGGGGGGAAATTGTGCTTGATGCAGAAAGCAGCATCTAAAAATACTGTGTAAATTCATTCCTGTTTTTTAGTGACCATCTCTCCCTGGTGTCAGTGGTGAGGATTGAGGCCCCTTGATTACTGGCCTGGGGTAGAGAGGTCATCACAACTGGTATGGGTGAACAGTATAAAAGCTGAATGGGTAAAGGTGGTGAAAGCATCTGGGTAAGGTATCTTGTTCCCTACAGTCCTGAAGGAGCTACCAGTGGACTTGTCTGGGGCAGTGTGAGTGCAATATGAATGGAGTATCTTCAGGAAGGTTGTGTTGCATAGGTTGCAGGTAGATCAGACACAGGCAGCTACCAGCAATCTGCACAATCAGTACAGTCAAATTAATGGAAAATATAGATTATAATGGACAGCCCAGCTTCATTGCTAGTACATCATGACATAATGAGGTGGTGCGGGAGTATGACTGACTAATTCAGGAAGAGGCTTTGCAGAATTCTGTTGAAGTGCTGTACCATGAATTAAAGAGGCATATTACATTCTACTACCAAACAAACTAAAGAGGAAGCTGGAGAGTCTGGCTATAGTTATCTCTTGTACCCTCTCACCTCCACAGATGTGCAGCTATAAACTTTGCCCTTTAGGAACCAATCAGGCACTTAGGTTTATGAAGGAGAGGTGGATTTTTAGGTTTAGGGAATGGCAAGGAGTTTAGGTTTAGGGATGGGAGAGGAAGAAGGTAGACATAGATTTAGGAAGAGATAGAGGATATGATGTTTAGGATCAGAGTTCTGGAAGGGCTATGTTGGCTAGTATATTAAGCAATTGATGTAAGATAGGTGTGGGCTGGTGCTTCTGAGGGGTACTAGACATAAATATAGACCCGAGTTTGATATCAGGATGGGAGTGTAATTGTACATTTAAGTTAAACATTAACAAAAATAGGTTAGAGCAAGAAATAGTGAGAATGTATCTGGACTATCAGTGGGATGGGCTGATGTTTGCTTTCCAGATATGTTTGATTCATAGTTGTCATAAGATATAGTGAGGCTAATGAAATATCCGCTGTAGTATAGGAAGTTTTGGAGGGCCAAAGTAGATGGACTGAATTATATACATATGTGGTAGGGGTGTTATCGTTTGAAGATGCTATGGAATGAAGCAGTAGGATGTTGGTTAGAAATGCAGGAGTGTAGATGTGGAGGAAATGGGAAGGCTGATTTAGGGCCAGATCAGGAAAATAGGCCAAGAACATTTGATGTTGATAACTAGTGGGTGGTTAGGAGAAAAAACATACATTGAAAGGGATGAAAGGAAGAGGGAGGTACTTAAGGTAGGATGGAAAATAGATTTCTGATTACAAAGATAATGAGAAAATAGAGGTGAAATCAGGGAAGAAAGAGGAGGTGTGAGGGTATTGAAGTGGGAAGAAAAGGGGGCATTGGACTTTAAGGTTTAGATTGAAGGAGTGCAGAATATGTGATTTATAGGGAGAAGGAGGAATATCATGTGATATTGGGGTTTATATTAATCTTTTGAGTAAAAATGTATTTCCTTGGTTCTTTAGATCATATCAAAATACTTGACTAATGAACCTAAAGGAGAAAAGACAGAGAAAATGTGATAGAAGCATGCAGAGCAAAGAGGAATAGAAAGGAGAAGTGTGAGAGAAATGTAAAGAGAAGATGGAAGTAGAATGATTTGTACCAGCCATAGGGTAACTTTCAGCAACCTGTAGCAGACTGAGTATAAAGACCGTGTTTGTAGTCAGCCAGAGTAGGACTTGTTTTCTACACCATATATTTGTTTTGTGAGGAACCTCAGAGGTTATCCTAGTTGCTGAATATGCTTGGTCTAGTACATGCTGAAGGGTGCATTGTACTCAATGACTGGTCTTATGTGGGCAGAGTACAATGAAACAATGATATCTTTGGATCCGGATGCCATACCCTTGCTTATAATTTTCTACAACATGAAATCATTTCTTTAGTTCATAGGTTCATAGGTTGGTACTAGGCTATCAGCCCTAGAGCCTATACAAGCCTAGCCATAACAATTCCCTGGCTATTTCTTCCCACACTATTTACTTCCTGGACCCCTGTCCAGCAGAGTGACTGACGTTATCCCCGGGGTGAATTTCCTTTCTCCCATCTAGTCGTCAAGGTTCATTTTGAAGAGGGCCAAAGAGACGCTCTGCTTGACATGTATGGGCAGTCTTTTCCAGAGTCTGGGGAGTCTCTGGGTCAGGAACCTATCCCTCCAGCATGTTTTGTTTATTGTGATGACAAGGTTTAGATCCCTGGAGTATGTGGATCTGAGGGATTGGGATTTCTTTAAGTGTAGCATGTCCAACAGCTCTGGGTTTGACATGGCCTTGTATGTTAAGCAGAGATCGTCTCTGAATAGATGATATGCGACAGAGTATAGCTGGAGTTTTTTAAGGCAGTCAGCATAAGGCATCTGCTTTAGGCATCTGCTTTAGGCCTGTGATTCTTTTAGTGAGGTATTTTTGCGGCCTTTCCAGTTGTTGCAGGTGTCTTGAGAGGTACATACCAAATGGGGTGGTGTATTCTATAATGGGTCTAATGAGGGATGAGTACAATGAGACAGTGACCTCCTTTTTTCTGGATGAAAAGCCCATAGTGATGAAGTGTGCCACACAGAAGGATTTCCTGACTGTTGTGGTGATGTGGTTATCGAAGGTGAGACCACTGTCCACCTGTGTCCCTAAGTCTCTTATCACACTTTTGGTGTTTAGTGTACTGCCACCTATGTGATAATTCACGGATCCATGTTTTTCCCAAAGGGGATAAATATACATTTTTTGGCATTGAGCTTGAGCCCATGGCTCTGGCACCAAGCATCTGTTTCTGTAAGGCCCTTTTGTAGAGTATCCACATCATTTGGAGATTCAATAATGGCTCCGAGTTTGCAGTCATCTGCAAACTTTGTTAGCCAGAGTCCCTTAGTATTGGCCTGTACTTCAGAGAAGTAGATGCCAAACCAGAGTGGTCCCAGGACTGAACCCTGAGGTACTCCACTTGTCACTTGACTGGAGCTGGATTTGGAGTCATCAACTTTTACAGTGTGGGTTCTGTCAGTAAGCCACTTGGCAACCCATTGAGTGACATAGGGATTAATGCCCAGCTTAGTATGTTTTTCTATGATTACAGAGTAGTACTGTAGACACATGATTGTCCAAGGCCAAGTCACTGTCTACATGTGTTTTCAAATCCCTGATGACTAGATTTACTTTTACGGGTACATTATTGCTGTAGTAATTTACAGGGGTGGCTATCCTGCCAAAAGATACTGTTATACTCTTCTTAGCATTGAGTTTAAGACTGTGACACATGAGTGTGTCATCCTTTGGATGAGACATTAAACTGAGGCCCCATTTCCTTCAGCTGGTGGTAGCTCAGGTGGATGTAAAAGATCCCACAGCATCTGTTAAAAACAACAGGAGTTCTTTATTTAAAACATTATTTACAATACTACTTACATATTTATAATTTATACAGTGTACAATTTTCCATTATTGTCATACAATCATAAATATCTTACTTTTCATTATTATGTTAAACTTCTGTCTGCATTATCTTTATTTGATCACCCTCTTCTTTTTCCACAACCACCATCTAATTTTTCTGAAAATAACTGCATTTACCATTAAACATGACTTGATTCATCCTTTCATTCCAAATGGTTTACATAATGTAAAATAGTCTTTTATTTATTTTGCCAACATATTTCTTAATTTTATGGCTTATTAATTCTTAATTTTATGGCTGTACTAGCTATATTTATTTCATTTATCTAATTTATATTTTCAAAGAACTTTTCTTCATTTAATTTTCACCATAGTTTTGCAAGCCTTATAAATTATAAGAAAACATGTTTTGTAGTGTTTCTTCTTTAACACAATATATGCAAACTATTTCATTAATTTTTATGTGACATTTTTACTAGTAATTTATTAATCACTAATCTCCATAAGAAAATCTTGACATTCTACTTGCTTATTATACCATGCTTTTTTGTATTTTTATGGTTTTATCATTTTCATTTATTAGCTCAACCCAAGGATTAAAATATTAATATTGTGTCATTATATTTTTATACCACAGTTTCCTCTCATTTTCTCTTTTATTCATTTTTATTTTCCATAAAAGTATATTTTCTTAATACAATCTTATTCCCTCATTTAAACATTCCTTTCCTCTTTTCTATTTTTTTAATATATCCCAATGTCATTCATATTTGTACTTTAATAAAATTACTGCTAATATTTCATTTTTATCATCTAGCTAAGCAAAACATTATAAAAATTCAAATAAACAACATAAACAATTGAGTTATTGGGTTTATTAATCCTAAACCTCTAGATTCCCTATCCATATATAAGAATCCTTTATTCACTGGCTTAATTCTTAAAACTGACATAAAAGAAAAAAGTACTTGTAGTATTTCATTTTCATAGATTATTGGTGATGCATACACACTAGTTAATTATACAGTCCTTCCCAGTATAACTGAATTAATCAAATAAACCTTTTTATTAAATCGTAGTGTGTGTGTTTTCCAAAAACACCAAAGCTTCTTTAATATATTGTACTGTTCTATTGTTCCTAACTTACATTTTTTACCCAAATCTTATTCCTAAAACAAAGATTTCTTTCATCAAGAAAGATACTCCTCCTATCTTTACTATTTCACACAGTCCTATACTTCTTTCTTTATTTAAAGTCATGCTTATTATATTTAGACATTGAAGTAGTTAACTTAATTGATCCAGACTTTATTTTTTTTTTCAGTATAATACCATCTGTATAAGTATACATACCTGAAAGTTTTAATCCCTTCTTTATAAGTAGCACCTTTCATATGTAAATGTACTTATCTATCTAATACATCCATAAGTAATGCAAGTAATATGCTACTCATAGGACATCCCTGATATATTCCATGTTTTATATCTATTTCTTTGCTTAACCATCTGTTCTTATTTTATTTTTATTAAATGTTGAGCTATATATATAAAATTGTCCATAAAAGTTCATGTTGTACTGTGCCAGTGCTTTATTTAAATCTCCTATCATGATATTGGTCATGTTTATAATATGATCCACAATTTCCTTTACTGTCAATAATAATTCCCGACATCCTTTTCCCTTTAAACTATATTTCCTTCACTCCACAATGCATTTAATTTTACTTTCCATTCTCTTCTGAATTATTTTCATAAAAAGCTTATAACCTGCATTGTTTAATACTATAAGTCTTCAATTTTCAACTATATTTTATCTTCCTTTCCATACAAATTTAGTTAAACCTCTGCATGAATCTTTATGCATAAAACATTAATTTTAACAACTCATTCTTAACCTTTAAGAAGTGTTTGCTTTCTGCCGAACAACGCAATTCTTATAAAATTGGTATTCTGTTCCATCTGGTCCCGTAACTGACTGTAAATTAACTTGCCCAAGTACCTTATTTAATTTGTATCAGTCAATCTCGTTTTTCAGTTCTTTATTTTGTTGTTCTGTAAATTTTTTTAACTTTTTTTGTACTTTATTTCTATCTTGAAATATTTTCTTTACATTATTATTACAATGTTCATATTTTTCCTGAGATGGTCTTACCTTTCCTTTATCATCCTTAATTTTTCTCATTATACTAGTGTTCTCTTTAACTATACTACTCAAACAAGCTGCTGCCTCTTCTCTTTTACCTTGTTTGTAATATCTTTGCTTCAATAATAATTCTTTAATTCTTGTCATAACATTTCAATTCTATCACTTAATATTCCTTTGCAAATCCCATAAACCATCTCTTAACATTGTTTTATAATTTGACTTTACACTTTTTTGCATCTGACTGCCATTTTAGAAAATGTCTTATATTTTCTTTAAAAACTAACCACCACTCTGACCAGTTTTTAAAACACACTGTAGTAAAAATGTGCTCTTTCTGTAATTGCATACTTATTTTCTTTCCGTTTTTATCCCACAATTTCTTATTTATTCTTTTAATTCCTTTTTCCAATTTGATACACTCTTTATTTTCTTGTAACTCTATCCATATGGCTGAGTGATCTGAAAAGCCTGTTTACAATTGTCTCTCGCTTAGCTAAATTTAAACCTTCTGATATAATAAAATAATCTGTTTCAGTCTTATATACACCTTAACTATATATCCAGAAATTATAATTCCAAATCTTTAAATTGTCACATTTTATAACTTCAAAAAGTTTCTTAACATCATTTCTTCTCCTCTTCCTTTTTCCTCTCAAATCAAAATTATAATCTCCCATTAATATTATATTCCTATTAATTACTACACATTCCAGAATGTTATAAAATAAATGTCCCTTTCTTTACTTGTAAAACAGGCATACAGTGCTATAATTCTATTTACCTGTTTATGCCAGCTGAGATCTACAATAGTTAATCTTCCCATCATTACCAATGTTATATTCAGTATTTTCAATAACTTCCTGCAAAGTACAGCTATGCCGGAACATAGCTCGTTTCCTAGCTTCTATATTGCATCTCCCCCCGCCCCCAAATTTCTTTGTTTTCAATCTATGTTCTTCTGTCAAAAGTCTTTTATCTTCCAATATTATTATGTAAACATCCGACTTACTACACACATTTAGGATGCCTATTCTTCTGCTTATATTTTTAATACTGTTTATATTTTCTGAAAGAACACTAAAATTGTCATTATGTCTCACTTGTAGCTTATTATATAAATTTGAAGTAATTATCTCATTTGCATTATTGATCCCCTTCCTTTTTCTCTTTTATCCTTATCCCTTTAAACTTTATTTTTCTGTCTCTTCATCTTTTGAGAATAGCATTATTCTTACCTTTCACTATTTTCCAATTTATATCTTCCTCATCACTTACTTCAGAACCTTTTTGCATATTATTTGTTTCCTTTTTCCCTTTATCCTTATCTTTATTTTTACCCTGATCTTGCGTCCTACTTCCTCTTTATCTTTTATTGGGCCTGTTTCTTCTTTCTGTATACTGCCCTAACTTTTGTTTTTTCTTCTTCTTCTTTATCATCCCTTTTCTCTAGATCACAATCTATACATAAATGCCCATTTTTACATTTATAACATTTCTTTGCATTATACCCTATTCCACCACAAAGATATTTCCTCTTATAACAGTTGCTTTTCAAATGATTATCCTTTCCAGAAGGGGAAAAAAGCATGTTTTAGGTTGTCTCTAGTATTTTACAGCACCCCTGTTACCTTTCACCTTGATCATGCTAGGTATGTGAACAACTTATCTTACTCCATTGTCTGTACAACACAACAGTCCCATCTACCAGTCTATGATCCACTGTTGTCATACTCTTTGCTAATGTCCATAATTTCTTTACAAAGTTTGCTTAAATGTCTCTCTAAGTATCATTTTCAACCTGAGTATGAAATGGAACATCTATTTTCTGTTTTGTTTTTCTGTAATGGCTTAACAACATAAGAGTTCCATGTATTACAGTTCTTCTTTTCATACTCCATCAAAAAATGTTCCAGAACAGAATCAGCCTCAAATATAATGTAATGAAATGCCTCTTTATGAATAAGAATAGAAGCTCTTACCTCATGAGCCTTCACTTCCAATGGGACCATTAAATCATCCCCCATGTCATATCTGTCTATTTACTGTTACTTTATTCTGAATTTTTACCATGAATGTCCTTTGAGTGTTAACATTTTCTTACCTCTGTTCATCTCTTACCACTCCCTGCATTTTTCTATAAGAGTCATGGCTTATGATTTCTTTTTCTGGCAATCTCCTTCTAAAATGGCTTCCAGTTTTGTCAATAATTTCACCCAATGAAACATCTTTTCCACTCTCTGTCTCACTCTGCACCAACAGTTCACCCAAAAATCATTCCATAACCCTCCTGACTAGAAAGTTGTATAAAACATCCATCATTGTTTTGAACATTTGCTTTTGTTGAAACAAACAACTTTTCACCTCTGTGGTATCTCCCATCTTGGATCTCTTTGATTGCTGTTCTCCCAGCTACCACTGTACTAGGATCAGAAGACTCTCCAAATGAGTAGGGGAAGATGTTCATTGTGTTTCACTGCTGCAGTCATTACACTTGGGGTTATCCTGCTGTCAGGCAGTCCCACAGTCGGCCAGAGTTCTAAAGTCATGGTCCGGTGTCGGTTGCTGTCACTTCATCCCTGACGTCAGTGCGCCAGGGGTATATAAGATGCAGCTGACGGCATCTTCCCCAGTCTTTCTTGCCGTGCGGTGCCTGAAGCAAAAGCAGTTTGCAAGTACCGGTCGGCCGACTCCTGATATTTTCAAATTCGAATTTCAGAACCGAAGTCTTCAATAAAGCTAAGTACCCCGTTGGGGAAACTTTTTCTTGCCTCAGACCGATGACAGTAAAAGTTAATAATTGCATTTCTTGTGGGAAGCAAATACCTCATAAGGATTTTCATTCTTACTGTATTCCATGCATAGGCCCAGACCACGACGTCACCAGTTGTTGGTTTTGTGCTAGATTTAACAAGCGCACTATTAAACGTTGGTTTGATTGTGCTCGCCATTACTTTGGCCGAAGGTTCAATTATATCATGCCGTTGGAACAACCGATGACCGGAATACACAAAAAACGCAAAGACAAAGATAAGGACAGGCATCCGAGGTCCAAAACTGACAATGAAGCCTCTTCTAGGCCAGTCACCAGTTTGCCGGTTCTCAGTGAGGCACATTCACAGCCCCTGACACCCACTACCTCAGAGCCACAGGCTGCCTCCTACTCCCACGTGGAGATTGCTAGGCCTCTGGAAACTCAGGGTATTGGGCCTACGGAAATTAACCCCTCAGATGGGTCTGGAGCTGCTGAGCAGGCATCGGCTTCTGAGGGTGTTTTCAGACCTTTACAGCTTACCATCAAAACAACAACCAAGGCTAAAACTCCATTAAAGACAAAGAAACAAGTACAGCATTTACCTGGACAGGCATCCATGCCTAAAAAACAGATGCTCAAAATGGCCAAAGACCTAATTAATCTGATGAGGGGTTCTCATCCCCCTCCTGATAAAAGGCCTAGGCAGGATACAGACTATGATATCCTCTGACCAGGTTTCCATTTCTTCTGATTCCTCTTTAGACCAGGGATACTCTTTACCCCCCTATGAGGACTCTGATGCTGAAGAATCTATCCCTTCAGCCTCTCCTCCTGAGGATTATTCTTTTGGGGAAACTTTACATACCATGAGGAAGCATTTCCATTGGGAGAGCCAGGATTATTCAGAATCTAAGAAAAGGCCCAGAGATTCTTTTATTGCCTCAGCACAAGCCCTTTGCTATTCTGCCTGTTTTAGACATTGTGGATGATGTGTTCTCTGAATCCAGTTTAACCCCTGATTCTTTGCCCCCAGCACCAGTCAAGCCAGATAGATACTACAGAGTCCCTGACTCACAAATTTCTTTATAAAAACCCTTCTGCTGACCCAGAAAATAATTCACAGGGTCCCAAAGGGGTAAAGGCTTCCACTGCTAAAAATCCAGTTCCCTCTGACAGGGATTCAAGAGCATTAGATAGATGGGGGAAGAAAGTTTACACTTCTGCAACTTTAGCAGTAAGGGCTTTAAATTGCCAGTTCCATATGCTTAAATACCAACAATATTTAATGTCTCTGTTAAAACAGAAAATGCTTACAAGCACAGAAAGTCGTGACTACAAGGAGATGCAGGATTTATTGAACAAGTGGGAAAACATACTCTGCAATGTGGTTTTGATTCATTAGAGGCTTCTTGTAGAGCCGCAGTTACAGGATCTGTGATTCGAAGGCATGCTTGGTTAAAAGAACAAGGTTTATCTGATCATGTTAGGGCAAAATTATTGGATGCTCCTTTACAGCATGATATCTTGTTTGGTGTTAAGGCAGAGGAGGTATTAAAGAAAATGGAGGATAAGGCAAAATCTATGCAAACAGTGAAGGATTTCTTACAGGTACAGCCACCTCGATTTAACAGAAATTGGCCTTCTAAAAATGGTCCTTTCCAGTGTCAGACAGACCACAAAGAGGCAGATACAGATGCCCAAGAGGCAGATCTCAGCCCCAAGGCTCTTACAGACCACGACAGTGGGGTGCTTCTACCCCAAAAGGAGGAGAAGACAAGTCACAACCTTATAGGAAACAGTCCCAATGACTTCCCCCTTCACATGCCAAGCACTTACCTTTTGGCAGCTCCCTTAGGGGGAAAACTAGTTCTTTTTTCACAGAATTGACATATAATCACACAAGACAAATGAGTTCTGGACATTGTGTCTCAAGGTTGCATCATACTCTACCAAGGTCAAAAGGAATGCCAGACCTGCCGCTAAATCAATGGGCAGAGGCACAAAAACAAATTACAACCCTCATGGACATGAGAGCTATTCAGAAAGTGCCACAACAGGAACAAGAACAAGGATTTTACTCAAGACTTTCCTTGGTCCCCAGAAAGGACAAAGCCTGGAGACCCATACTGGACCTATCAACTCTAAATACTTACCTGGATGTTCTGAAATTCAAAATGTTGACACTACAGCAACTTCTTCCCATGCTGGGCAAGAAAGCTTGGCTTGTTACGTTGGACCTCAAAGAGGCATACTTGCATGTCCCAATTAGACAAAATTGCAGAAGATACCTCAGATTCATAGCTGGCATAATGCATTACCAATTATCTGCACTGCCCTTTGGCTTATCTACTGCGCCCAGGGTTTTCACAAAATGCTTGGCACCAGTAATTGCATTTTGCAGACAAAAAGGAATTCAAATATATCCCTACTTGGACGACTGCCTTATTCAAGCAGAGAGCAAGGACATTCTTCTAAAGCATCTGGCATTTGTAAAAAGATTGCTCATTTGCCTAGGGTACACAGTAAACGAAAAGAAGTCAAAACCAGTGCCCTCACAAGAGATAATATTCCTGGGTGCCAGCTTAAATACAATGGCCCAGATAGCTTATCTCATGCCAGACAAACAAAGGCAACTGACTCAGTACTTTCAATTGATGGCAACAAAAACCCAACTCCCTGCAAGAAAAATTCTGCAGGTCTTGGGGTTCATGGCGTCCTGCATACTACTAATACCATATGCCAGACTGCATATGAGGAAATTACAATGGTACCTAAAAAGTGTTTGGACTCAACACTGTCACAGTTTGGAAACAGTAATGCCACTTATTCCCTACCTACAACAGGAGTTTCGATGGTGGGCACAGGCATGTCACCACAACAAGGGACAGTCTTTCACTTTACCCACAGCCAGGCAGACACTAACAACAGATGCTTCAGATTACGCCTGGGGAGCACATATGGCAGGAAAATGTATTCAGGGCAAGTGGGCTGCAGACCAAATGCTTCTTCACATCAATCAAAAAGAGATGCTAGCTGTACAAAATGCCCTAACTGCTTTCAAGGACCTTCTGCATCCAGGACAACTATTACTAAAGACGGACAACACCACAGTTCTGTGGTACATAAACAAGCAAGGGGGCACTCATTCCTATCCCCTCTGCAGACAAGCCATAACTTTGTGGAACACAGCACTGACCTATCAAGTTAATCTGCAAGCACAATTCCTGCCTGGAAAGAAAAATACTCTGGCAGACGACTTAAGCAGAAACATCATGGATCCTCACGAGTGGAAATTAAATCCACAAGTATTTAGCATGATAACACAAAAATGGGGGTGCCCAGACATAGATCTTTTTGCCTCCCCTCTGAACTGCCAACTACAGAAATTCTGCACAAGGACTTACCACACAAGCATGGAAAGTGGATGCCCTCTTGTTCAGCTGGAAAACCCTAAAAGTTTTTGCTTTCCCACCACTGCCTCTCCTTTCAAAGGTACTCCTAAAAGCCAGACAAGAAAGGCCAAAAATGATCCTGATTGCCCCAGACTGGCCACGCCAGCACTGGTACCCAATCTTAAAGAACTTGGCACAAGGCCCAGCATGGATTTTACCTCAAATTTTTCATCTTCTAACTCAACAAAACAATCAGATCCTGCACAGCCAGCTCAAAACCTTAAATCTGGCTGCATGGCATATTATTTAGCCAAGCAGCCAACACCTCTCCCTAAAGCTGTTATGGATGTCATTTTGGAGGCCAGGAGGCCCAGCACCAGGAAATCCTATTCAGAACAGTGGAAGAAATTCTGTGCCTGGAACCAGGCTCAAAGCTTTGACCCTCTTGTCCCAAATATTCTTCAGATATTACAATACTTAACTGAAATGCTGGACAAAGGCCTATCCTTTTCATCCATTAAGATCCATGCCTCTGCCATCTCAGCTCATTACAACACGGATCCTCCTATTTTCTCTCATCCATTACTAAAACAGTACCTAAGAGGGGCTAAAAATATAAGACCACCCCAAAGAGTACCAACACCAACTTGGGACCTCAACTTTGTCTTGGAAAAACTAACTTTACCTCCTTTTGAGCCAGCCAATTCAGCAGAATTAAATATGTGTCATGGAAAACTGCTCTGCTTCTGGCAATAACCTCAGCACAAAGAGTCTCAGAGTTACAGGCACTAATGGCAGTGGAACCTTTCATGATTTTTCATCAGGACAGAGTTTCTTTAAGAACAAACCCTACATTTTTGCCAAAGGTGGTATCCAGTGTGGCTCTTAACCAAACTATTCACTTGCCAACATTTTATCCAAATCCCCAGAATAAAGTGGAGCAACTTCTGCACTCATTGGACATACACAGGCAGTGCTTCTGCTTGGACAAAACAAAAGCTTTCAGGAAAACTGAGTAATTGTTTGTAGCATATACTGCAGGATCACAGGGAAAGGCTATTTCAAAGCAGACCATTTCAAAGTGGATAGGACACTGTATCCGTTTCTGCTACACACAGCATGGAAAAACTGTACCTAGCAAAATTAGGCCACATTCAACCATGGCAACAGCCACTTCAACTGCCTTCCTTAGAGGAGTACCTACCAAGGATATTTTGGAAGCTGCAACTTGGAGTTCAGTGCACACCTTTACCAAGCATTATCACTTGTCTCTTTACTCTAAATCCACAGCTGGCTTTGCCACTGCAGTGCTGCAGGGTCTCATAGCCACCCCGAATCCTTTATAGACTCAGCCACCCAACCTCAGCTTTGGGTTTCAACCCAAGTGTAATGACTGCAGCAGTGAAACATGATGAACATAGTACAGTTTTGTACCTACCATAAATGTAGATGTCCGAGTGTATTCACTGCTGCAGTCCAGGTTACCCACCCTCCATCCCCACTTTCTTAGCTGGGACCTATCTATACCTTTCTACCATATACAGCCTATGTGGTGTATTTGCTTGTATCTGAAGGTATTGTTTTTAGTTTTTATGTGTCTTTTATTAGCAATATGTATTGCCTACCTATTTGGGGGCACCTGACATCCGGGGCAAGAAAAACTGAAGAAGATGGTGTCGGCTGCATCATATATAACCCTGGCCCACTGACGTCAGGGAAGAAGCGACAGCAACTGACGCCGGACCAAGACTTTGGAACTCTGGCCGACTGCGGGGACCGCCTGACTGCAGGATAACCCCAAGTGTAATGACTGCAGCAGTGAATACACTCGAACATCTACATTGATGGTAGATGCAAAACTGTACTTTTTGCAATGCCCTGGCCAAATTTCCCCTGATAGTATAAATAGCACCAGGGATCTCCCCTGAAAAGAGGCTATTAACCTAGTGGGAGTAACTCAGGCAGCAAAGGATAGAATGAATGAATGAATGAATTCATTCATTAATTAAATAATTGAATAAATAAATAAATGCACACATGTTCTTCTTTGTGTAACCACTGTAATCGAGAACATATTTGCTAGGGTGCTAGTTTGTTAAGATGTAAAATATGCCAAACCTAGCGCTCATCAAGCAACTACATCATCAGAAACTCTTAGGGGTAATTTTTGTAAGTAATTTGTATTTGTAAGCACCTGTGTTTATGCAGGAGACTGCTAAAAACCACTGTCTGATGACCAGCATCATGCAAATATTGTGACTGTATAAATGCAGAGAAAATCAACAAACAAGGTAGCCCTTTGGCCAATAACAAATACACACATTTTGAGGTCACAAACAGTGATTTACAGCTCTTTTGGGACCTGGCTACCCTCTACTGTCACTATAGCACAGGCCAAATACCTCTTAATATACGAAGACTGTTTGGGGCTCCCAAAATGTGGAAACTAAACAGGCTGCAAATAGAAAAATAAACTGAAGTGAAAGAACTCACAATAAACAGCTGTAGAATAATTTGAGACACCAGAAGACCACAGAGCAAGGAGACAACAAATAACAAATAGATGTTAAAGCAACGCTAGCAGTTTACAAAATAAAGTGCAATTCAGCAATGTGGAGTAAATATTTGGATCTGGATTCAGCACAACAATTAAATGAAGCATTAAAAGTAAAAAACCTTAAATGCAGTTTTAAAGTGCAAAAACTTTGTAAAGAGTGCACAAGTAAAACAGCAGCTCTAGTGTATATCGAGACAGAAAATTAACACTTTAAAGTAGTTATCTAGAAGTGGATGGATCAGGATTCAGCAAGTAGCCTCTGCAGTAACTGGTGCAGTTGCTAAGCAAGTGGAAGCTCTGACTTCATACAGGCAGAGAAAACCAAAAGACAAACACTAGCCATCTGGCCAATAGCATACGCAAATACATTGAGGATAAAGCATGAATTCATTGCTTTTCAAATTTTGAAAGAAAAAATGTTTCAGTGAAGACTTTATTTCATTTTCAGTTATGCACTTAAAACATTTAGGATGGTAGGGAAACTAGACCCTATCCAGTACTCATTGACCAAAGCCAATGCAAGATCACTAGCCCATCATAGGGTATGAACACACACTCATGTACTGTTTCTCACACCTACAAGCAGTTTAAAACATCTCCAGTTCCCCTGTAACACATCTTTGAGATGTGGGAGAAAAATAAAAGCACCCAGTGGAAACCCACCGAGCCATACAGGACTTGCAAACTGTGTGCAAAATGCATTCCAGCCAAGAGTCAAACTGGAGATCCAAGAGGTGTGAGGCAGCAATTAAGTGCCACCATAACTCCCTGCAAAAAAGACTTTAAATAAAGTGGGACACTTATTACTAGTTGGTAAGATAGTTGCTTTTGCAATGCTGATTAGCTATGATATCACTGTAGCATTTAACAGCGTATCTTGTGATGCCCTCTTTTTGTTTAGCAGAGGTTACTGTTTGCATTCT
Source organism: Protopterus annectens (assembly GCF_019279795.1). Lineage (NCBI taxonomy): Eukaryota > Metazoa > Chordata > Ceratodontiformes > Protopteridae > Protopterus > Protopterus annectens. The sequence goes on from NC_056737.1 coordinate 1,951,717,764, forward strand.
TATTTCCTCTCTTTTATTTGATGTATTTCTGATGGTGCTCAGATGTAGCATGAGCTTAACTGGAGTTTTGAATAACAAGTTGTGATGTATATGGTACCTGCCAGGGATGCCTGCTCAGCCCTCACTTGTTTGTTGTTCTCATCAATCTCTTTCTTAGGAGGAAGGCTGCAGCAACTTATATGTATGTGTTGATGCCTAGGGGAGGGATTTGCAATGCTTATAGCTTTGCATTGCATGCCTGATTTGATGCTGTGTTGTCATGATTCAGTACTGGTTTGGAGTGTGTTCAAGATTGTGAAAGGGCATTTGTCACTTCTTGGCCTTTATTAAAGACTTATAAGTGATTAGATTTTGATTGAGTGGTTTGTATTGGGTTATTATGGTCATAGATCATAGGTTCATACTAGGCTAACTGCCCTTACAAGCCATTTTAAGCCTAGCCAATTATCCCTTGTGAGATTCAAACCCTGTACCTTGAGTTTGTAAGGCAAACACCTTAACCATTAAGCCACCCTCCCAATAGGAATTGTGAGGTCAATTTTGGGTTATGTACTTTGTTGCTAGGTGACTGAAGACTATAATATGCTCCTGGAAAGGCATTTTTACATAGGGTCTATCCCCTTTGCAATTCTTTATAGATATAGCTTATGCGTATTTGTTTTGGGGTTATTTTGGGTTGTAGTCTTTTACTTTATCCAGTATGAGAGGTTGATAAGTCAGAAAAAAAATGGGTATTTAAATGTTATAGGCAGAGGTGCATTTAGCCTCTTTTTGTATAAACTAATTTTCATGAAAGAAAATCTTTACTGGCCAAATTGGGAGGGTGATTACTTTGTGTTATGATCTATGATGGTATGCCCTTTTTATAGGTTCATAGCTTCATAAGTACTTACTAGACTACTGATCTGTAAGGAACTTAAGAAGCAAAGACCTATAATCACATGGCAACTTTCCACCCCTACATTTTGTGTGTCAAAACAAGTCCTCTCCTACTTGCATTCTGCACTGATAAGACCCATCTTTGAGCACATTTCCTCCTTTGGATGTACCTTAGCATGTCAAGCAATAGGAAGACTGCAAAGGTTTACAACTAAAAAGATCAGGGACTTGACTTGAATGACCAAGAAAGGCTGGATGTTTTGTCCGCTTACTCAGTTGAATGTACTCCTTAGGGATGATTTGTGCCTTGCATATAGGTGTGTAAGGAACTGAGTAGTCCAAGAGCTCTTATACCTTAATAAATCAAGCAGTCCACTTAACACACTCTTTGCCTTTAAAAAGAGCTAATCAACTGGATAGCCATTTATAAATTCATCCCTGGTATGACTGGCTTGACACCCCTTAAGAAGAGAGGCAGAGCATAAGGGTGGGTCCTGGCAAGGCAGAAATGGCCTAGTGGCTCTGATGCCTTGTCACTCCTACGAATGTGTGAGAAAAAGGACTTCCACTCTGAAATGCAACTGTAACAACCTCTTTGCTTCAGCTGTTGCAAGCTTCATGATAGAGTTACTAAAACAATGAGCTCCTAAGTACAACTGTGAATGCAGTATCAGCATTCATTAAAGAAGCAGCAGTTTCACTCTCAGCTTCTTAAATAAATGCTGGTAGTGCACTCATGACCCATTACCAACTGCCAAATGTGCTAACACTTGTGCCCAGGGCAGACCCCACCGTACAGAGGCCACACGGAAGCTGGAGATCTTGCAGTTTAGATTTGTAAGCTCAATATGTAGTTTTAGTAGGTCTGTCTGTTTAAATTCTTTCAGTTTAGAGGGGGTTTGTTATGAAAGGTTCAGATGCCCTAATTTGTGATCAGGAATGATCAGTTATTTTGTTGTTGTCTTGTTTGCCAAATTGCCTCTGCTGTGGCATGTGACATATGAAAATCTTGGCTGCTAATGTTATATTCCTGAATTGGTATTACAGAGCTTAATTTTCTTTGTTTGATAAAGAATTTGAATCACTACAAGAATTATGACTATTTTCCCCTCTACAGAACCAATTCTAAAAATATTAGACATGTTCTTTAGGTTTCCCAAAATCGCACTGAAAATCTATTATCTTCACTGTTAGTGTGAACGTAATAGCTGTCTTTTTCTTGGGGAGAGGGTGAATAGGTGAAATCCTTTTATTATGTTTGCAAATTTGGGTCTTTGCACTGTTACATGCTGTTTGATGTGGAAAACGTCTGATGACTGTATTTGAGAGGAAACAACATAAACAATGCTGTGCACAACTGTGACCAATCCTGATGGAACCTGCCTGCAATGTTAATTAGCATGTGACATTGGGCAGTACTGCACTATTTCATGTAATATATGTAGAATGACATTAGTTGAGTTACTGACTAGCTCAGCAGTGTCTCTCTATGAAAAGCAAATCATTGGCTCAAGGGACATCTCAAGCTATGGGCATGCTGGGCCAAAGGTCTCTGTCACAAATTCTTCAGAGCATGCAATACCTTCACTACAGTTCTACTAATACATATCATTAACATTTCCTGCCTGTAAGTACCTTTCCTGAGCTTTGGGAACTTGTAGGTAGTTTACCCATTCTATTGGCTCAGCCAACAAGACAGACTGTTTCAGGCCTATTACTGTGTAATCCCCAGAGACAAAGTCTTGGACTAAGCTGTCTTTTAACCTTGACAGTTCTGGCCTGTTATTCAGCAACAGCATAGCTTCAGAAAGTGTTACAGCATTATTACCACATGCTGCACATTCACTGACAATATATTTCAGTCAATATAAGCCTGGCAGTTCAAGGGCATATCCCTGCTCAAAATATAGTAGTAGACCCGCAATGAGCGGAGTACCACAAAGATCGGCCTCGGGGCCTCTACTGTTTGGAATATACTTTTCTGAGTTGCAAGCCAAAACCAGTGGTCTGTGGATGACCAAGTTTGCAGCTGACTGCAAGCTGTGTGTTGTCTTAAATTCCCCTAGTGATGTGAACATCCCCCAAGAGTGCCTTATCCAAACTAATGACTGGTGCTATAAACATGGGCTCAAACTGAATGCCAAGAAATCCATCATTATCCCCTTTGGGGAAAATGGTGCCTCCACTAACTGTCTCATTAATAACAATGTGCTAATCATGCAGTCAGTCGTGAGGGACTTGAGCACCCAGGTTGATAGCAAACTGACTTTTGACCACCATGTTGCCTCCGTTGTACGGAAGGCTTCTACATGGCTCACCTCATAAGTAAGGGTATTTCATACAGGAACAATGAGGTCATAACATCATTGTACTCCTCCCTTATCAGACCCATTATTGAATACAATATCCCCTTCGTCATGTTCCTTACCAAGCAGATGCAGCATCTGGAAAGACCACAGTGGTTCCTGACCAGGAAAATCCAGGGTCTCAAGCACTTATCCTATACAGATAGGCTAAAAGCCCTGTCCCTTTACTCAGTCTCATACAGACTGCTCAGAGGTGACCTATGTCTGGCATACAAGGCCGTCTCAGACCCAGCCTTGATGGATTTGCTGCATATCCGTAAGTCAAACTCCACTTGCACAACTCACATGCAAGGCCTTAATCTGGTCTGTGACATTAGTATAACTTGTTGGCAGGATAGTTTTGTGTCCTAAAGACTTACCCATCTGTGGAATAAACTTAATCTCTATGTCAAGCAGAGTACCTTACTAGCTCTCTTTAAGAGGAACCTGGACAACTGGATGGGAAACAAAAAATAAACTGCTGGGATCCCACCTGTGCTCCTACTGGACAGGGAAAACAGGTGCTGACTTTGTGGGAACATGGGTGAAATTCTTGGCTAGGCTTATAAGGGCATCTGGGCCAATAGCCTAATATTGTCCTATGAACCTGTGAAATGCCCAAATTCTTAATTCAGTGAGACGCACTTTTTGTCTAAAGAGCTGTCCTCCTATGGCTGTAGCTTGCTACCATGAACATGTTCTCCAGCTACATTTATAATCTATACTTCAGCATAAATATTGAGCTGAGCCAGTGTCAAGAACATCAGTTAAAATCCTGTGCTCCACCCTTAAGCTAATTTTGTATATTTTGTGCATAAATACACTCACAATTTCCTACTGCAACAGAGATGTCCCTTTATGTAGTGATGACATGATCATCTGGGCCTTTAGAAACTGCACTCAAGCATCTGCAACTATCACATTTATGTCATGCTGTAGAGGACCTAGGTCTTAAAGTTAACATCAGCAAATCTAAACCTTGCTTTTTGGAACTTACAGGAGCCTTAGTTTGCTCAAAGAAAATTGAAACATTACTGGATCTGATAGAAATTCTTTAAAGAATATCCCAACATGGAAATACTTAGGATCAAATTAAACCATTTACTTTCCTTTACTCTCAGATAAAACAGCTGGAGAATAAAATGTCAGAATTGGTGCAGACCTGTTGTAGCATTAACAATGTACTTACTGAAAGAAGTTGAGCAGTGTGTGTTGGAAAGGAGTGCTACCTCTTACCCTTAAATATAGTCTTCCTGTCAGAAATGACCTCAGAATCCAGGTGCAGAAACTTTAGACCACACAGAATAAAATCCACACATTGGATAGTAAGACACACAAGATGCAGGAGCATTGTCTTACAGATAGGAAGGTCGGTTACCCATAAACTAGGGTTTGCCATACATCAAAGCTGTTTTATTTTCCAGAATGATCCTCCTGTACCTCTGCAGTTTCTTAAAATGAATAGTAAGTTTTGGAACTTTCATGAACACTACTTAGAACATGAAGTTATGCTTTTGTTTCCCTCGGGAAGTGTATGCATTCACAATCTCATACAGACAATGCCTTCTCTATAAGATAACTAGTGATCATCAGCCCTTTCCTAGATGTACTCACTCAGGAAGCCAAGCTAACTATCTTTGCCGCTCTGCTTAAAATATCTCAAAGTAGTAAAATGCCATTGCTCAGAACATATTACAAACTACAGTTTTCCCACAAAGGCATTGTTTACAAACTCAAGAGTTTAGGTACAAACCCATATATCATCCAGTAGATAGCCCACTGTCTCACAGACAGGACTCAGGAAGTTAGAATTGGAGAGACCACCTCTACAAAGAGGCCAGTCACAAGTGGAGTCCCTCAAGGATCGGTCCTTGAACTGCTCCTTCTTGGCATTTACTTCTCTGAAGTCAAGGCCAATATTAATAGTCTCTGGCTGTCTAAATTTGCAGATAGGTGTTCATAGCTGTTTAATAGGCTAATGGCCACAAGGGCCTTTTAAAGACTAGCCATGCATCCCAAATCTCTGACAAGTTCTGATACCCTTGATAAGTGTAAGCATGTTCCTGGGAGAAGAATCATTTACAGGTTAACTGTTGCATCAGAGACATAGGTGCCAAACCTGGGATGAATTTCCAGATGATTGCAAATTAGGAGCTGTCATTGATTCCCAATATTCTCCAGGAAGGGCTGACATAGAAAGACAACTGTTGTCAGAACCACAGACTAAAACCAAATGCTAAGAAATGCATAATAGTATTCTTTGGGAAGTCATCAACCCCTAGTATCATATCATATCATATCATATTGACAACACACCCCTTAGAGATGACCCAGTAGTCAGGGACTTAGGGACACACACAGACAGCAATCTAGCATTTGACCATCACATGTCCAAAATAGTGAGGAAATAATTCTATGTTGTGCAACTTATAAACACAGGTATGGCATCTAGATCCAAGGAAGTCATTGTTCCACTGTATTTGAGATTCATCAGACCTATCATTGAGTACAATGCCCCCTTTGGTATGTACCCAATCAGGCATATCCAACAACTGGAACATCCACAGAGGTTCCTTACTAAACAAATACAGGGTACAAGTAAAATGTCCTATGGAGATCGCCTCAAGGCTCTATCCTTGTATTCTGTCTCCTAAAGTCTGTTGAGAGGAGCTCTATGCCTGGCATAGAGGGCATTGTCAGACCCCACTCTGATGGACCTCATTCATATCCACAAAACAAACTGTATAAGAATTACCCATTCTAAATGCTTTAACCTTCCCTGTGATACAAATAGGACCTGCTGGAGAGACAAGTATGTATACCAGAGTCTACCCCATCTCTGGAACAGGCTCCCCTTCCATGTGAAGCAGAGTTCCTTCCTCACCCAATTCAAGTTTTACTTGGACAATTGGCTGGGGAACAGGAAATTAATCCCTAGCTTGGCACCTATATCTCTAATGGACACTGGCAACCTGTAAATGGTTCATCTCCCAGGCCCCCTTTGTAAATGTTTCATCTCCCAAGCCTCGACCTTCACTTGTTAAGGGTACCAGAACTTGTCAGAGATTTGGGATGCATGGCTAGGCTTAAAAAGGCTCTTGTGGTCATTAGCCTAATAAACACTTATGAACCTGAGTTTCACTGCACTTGACTGTGGTCTTATTCATGTCTAATATGCTTTTCTCAACCAGCATTAATAACATTTTTGTGCACTCTTTTAAGATGATGAAATACTATTCATGGTTTGTCTGGCATACATTATAATTATATTTTGAAATATTCTGTAAGCAGAACATGCCTGAAATTTTACACTTAGGATTCAGCTCACTTAGCTGTAAAATAAATAAATCAAATACAGTTGCTTATAGGATTGCATGGTGGCTCCCGGTTCAGTTCCCAGCTGGTGTATTTTTTTTTGTGGAGTCTAAATGCCCTCCCTGTATCTGTGTGGGTTTTCATATGGTTCTCCTGTTTCTTCTCACATCTACAAACATATATAAAAAATAGCAACGTAGATCATCAGGCTGAATAACAAACTCTTTATTACTAAAAGGTTAGCGCTTTCAGAAAAAAACCTTCATCAGATAAAAAGCATTGTACCAAGCCCAATTAAATACAAACTAATAACTAATCAGCGCTTAAAAACAAAACAAATTAATTTAAATCAATTAGATGTTAGGTCTACACCTACTTAAAACATGTTTTAAAGGTACTACGCCATTTAAACTGGGGAGCCTATCTGCCCCCCAATTCTATTATCCACTTTACTTCACAAAATTCAGTATAACTTTTTATTTCCCCCTTTCTGGGGTTACTCTTGATCACCTGTAGTACCTAAAAAGAAAAATAATGCCCATCATTCTCATTAATATGTTGAAATAAGGCATTGTATGTATGTTTTAACCTAATATCTGAAAGATGTTTAAAAATTCTTTCCTTAAGCTTGCAATGCTTGCATCTTGTGTGTCTTATAAACAATCCTCGGCACATCCCCCAACAGATTTCTCAACCCGTTATCAGTTTTCAGAATCTTCCAGTTTCTCCTTATTACATCACATACTTGTTCATTATTGCTCCCATAGGTCATGTATAAATTGACCTTACTTCTAGTGGTCAAATCATACAGTTGTCCTCTTCTTTGCATCTTACCTATCTTTTTATTTTGTACCCCTTATGAGTAGAACCAAGGTGCTCCCCTCATCTTTCTCTGTTGAGATACATCATAAATACCTTGCTCTATCTCTCTATCTTTATAACCCCTGGATTTAAGTCTAAATGAAAACCTTTCCATCTCATTCCGAAACTCAGATTTCTCGGTATACAGTCTGGACAGTCCAAGTGCCCATCCTTTAATTATGTTATTGGTAACATACCCTGGGTGCATGCTGTCCTTCGCAAGCATAACATTTTTCCAACAGTCTTTCCGAAAGACCATGGTTTTAAAATTGGATGAATTGTGTTCCAATACTACATCCAAGAAATCTATATGTGTGGTAGAGTAATTCATTGTAAACCTAAGAAAGTCTGTGAATGACTCAAGGTAATGAACAAATTCATGCAGGGATCCCTCAGTACCTTTTCATAAAAGAAAAATGTCGTCCACAAAACGACCATAAAAAATAATGGACTGTTTCCACACATGCTCTCCCTTGATTAAAGCCTCATCCTCCCATTGGGCCAAAACTAAATTGGCATAAGAGTTTGCACAGGGGGTGCCCATGGCCACCCCCTGTTTCTGTCAATAATAGTGTGGTCCAAACATAAAAATGTTACTATCCAACACTAACTGTAGTAAACAGACAGTCTGAAAAATGACCTCATCACTGAAATAATTGTTCAATTTTAACATCTTTTTGATAGCCTGTAACCCATACATATTAAATATCAACATAAATAAATACCTAACATCCACAGTGACCAGTAAAACCTATTCATTGCTTACATACATTTCTAAAAATTCAAACAACATAGCTAAAAAATCAGCTGTGTCACTGAGTATTCTTGGAATACTAGATACCACCTCTTTAAGTTTGGATTCAACCCAAACTGAACAAAATTCGGTAGCCTAATGCCTGCCAGACACGATGGGTCAGAATAGAGGATCTCTCAGGTCCTTATGTATTTTAGGCAATGCTTTAAAAACAGGGATAACAGGATGTGTAACATGCAAAATCAAAAATAGCATAATAGCATAATCAGTAACATTACTACTTTTTATGTCATTCAGCATATAACTAATTTGCTCCATAATTCTCCTGACCACGGGACAATTCATTTCAAGATAGGTACTATCACTGTTTAACATGTTATAATTTTGTCCAAATAATAGTTCATATCCATGATGACTGTTGCTCCTCCCTTATCAGCTGGCCTTATGACCAAAAAGTCATCTTTCTTCAGTGCCTGTAAAGCTGTTCTTTCACCAACAGTCAAATTGTAAAAGATCTTACCCTGCATGCATAGGCCATCTGTAACATCATGCAAATCATTTTTACAAGTTTTTATAAACATGTCTGTAGCCGGACACAAAGTCGGCACAGACGTACTAGGTTTCCTCAGTTTGCTAGAGTCAATATTAAAAACATCGACATTGCCATACATTTTCCATAGCTGCAAATTTCTAGCAAATAATTTCAGTTTTAATATTAAGTCTGTATAACCATTACTAAAAGCTGGTACATAGTTAAGGCCTTTGCTCAAAACTCATATTTGAGTATCAGACAAATGTACACTAGAGAAATTAAACACAACATTTTCAGTACCTGTTGTCATAAAGAGGTCTTTTGCCTCTTGAGAGAATGATGGGCATTATTTTTCTTTTCGTGTATTACAGGTGATAAAGTTTAACCCCAGGGGGGGGATATAAAATGTTATACTGAATTTTGTGAAGTAAAGTGGATAATAGATGTGGAGGCAGATACGCTCCCAAGTTTAAATGGCGTAGAACCTTTAAAGCCTGTTTTAAGTAGGCGTAGATCTAGCATCTAATTTATTTAAATTAATTTATTTGTTTTAATTGTTTTTAAGGACTGATTGGTTATTAGTCTGTATTTAATTGGGCTTGGTACAATGCTTTTTGTCTGATGAAGGGTTTTCCCAAAAGCATTAACCTTTTAGTAATAAAGAGTTCATCATTCAGCCTGGTGGTCTATGTTGCTATTTTTTATACATTTTATTTTTTGCTGTCATGGACCTTTAGTTCCTGACCAGTTGGTGCTTGTTTTATACATCTATAAACATGCCATTTCGTGAATTAGTGCCCATTGCTGCATGTGTTGCAAGTGTTTGCTTTTTCCCTGAGTCAGGATTGATCCTCTACCTAATATTTATTGCTTGCCAGGATAGGTTTCCACTTCCATATGATCTTGACTAGCATAAGGTACCTCCTGGAGAATGGACAAATGGCAGTATTTAATTCCATTACACATACTGTTAATAAGCACATTGTATCAGAGAGGGTAACCATTTAAAAAGTCAGGACCCGTAGTAGTGAGTCCTGTAATTTGAAAAATAATTTGCTGAAAATCCAGACTTACATATATTAAGTCTGAGATTTCCATTTCTCAGAACATTCCCTTTTTTCTCAGGTATGGTGCTGTAAGAGTTAGTATACAAGTTTACGAGATGCAAGTAGGCTTTGTCCCATGCAGAAAAAAAAGTTTAAAGGAGAACGGCATTGTTGGAGATTCACACTCTGCGGTTTTATTTTGGCATGTCAAGAATCAGCTTTTTGAATTCTGTCATTTCAATAGGGACAGACCCGTGTTTACTATTTTCAGGTAGCAGCTCATCCACTTATATTAAAAGTGAATTTTTCCATGGGTACAATAATTGAACTTCATAGAACTTGAGATGCAGTGAAATAAACAGTTTATATGAAAGAGAATTCCCCTTAGTTTTATGTACAGTAGGAGGCAAACAGAAATTAACATTCCTCCTGTTTTTAGCAATCTGTGTAAACAACTGAAACTTTTTATTCTTTAATTATCAGCTAGTATTTGTTGATCAGGAACACCTTTCTGGTAACTTTGTATACATTAAGAAGAAGTCGCTAGTAGTGATAATGTATACAGTTATATGATTAGAACAGTTTATAGTGTTGCAGCCATCTTTTGCTCAATTTTTTTCAGTAACATTTGATTATATTAGACAATGTCCTACTGAACCCGCGGTGGTGGTACTTTGGTAGCATTGTCACTTCACAGTAAGACACTGTCCGGTTCGATTCTCAGCTAGAGCGTCTTCTGCATGGAGACATGCGTGAATGGGCATACCTTCACTGAAGGTTGTGTGTCAGAGCTGGTAACTCGGTATGTAAAAATCAACTACCAATCATTAGCGGACCGGAGTTCCGCTGTGGCAAGCCCTAACTGGAAAAAGCCGAAAGACACAGAGAGACAATGTCCTACTGAGTAGTGCTTATTTTTGAAATAGTCAAGCAGGCTGGTTCTGGAGACTGATTTTTCTTTTCTAAACATTTCCCTAACTGCTAGATTATGGACCCTCTTTTAGAATGCTTTCCTAAGCGTGTCTTCTTCCATTAGTACTTACCCCTGCTTTACAGTCATGTTTTTACTTTTGCCAGTAAAAGAGTTGCACTTGGTTACCTACTTGCCTTTACCATTATTAAAACTTCTCTTGGGAACCAGCAGTATGTTTCTGGCACATTTATGTTCCTCTTCTTTATAGGTGCAACTTATACATATATATTTGTTTCAACTTTTCTTATGGCTACAGGCAGCCACATTTAATTCTCAGGTGTTGACCACAGAAGTTATGTTGGGTCTGTGCAGCACTGTGTGGCAGTTTTGTATTGTGCACAGTAAAGTGCAGGAGCTAATTTCTGATAAGTGCAGCACTTAATTTTATTTTATCTTATTTTATTCTGTGAGCTGGTCCGAGGACATTTTTCAGCCATGACCAATGCCATTTAGGCAAACACAATGAATAAAACAGATGTCAGAATACAGATATTGTAACTGTAAGAATATAAAAACATTCATTAGAATGACATTCATCACAATGCAAACATCATTGCAGGTATAAAGACGTTAACCAAGCCAGAATACAAGTGTAATCAATGCATAGCAGAAATCTAAACTAAAACAATTTTACAAGCTATGAACAGATAGTAAATTAAAATTGGTAGTTAGGGAGTGATCTTTTGGGAATATTAGCTTCAAATACACAACTGAAATTCCAATAAACAGCAACTGAAATTCCGATAGCTGATATTAGTATACACTACATGTGATCAGGTACATATTTATATAAGTAGATACATAGTGAAACTAGGTGGCATATTATTTAAATGTTGAATTTTTATTCAGTATGCTTGGACCTGAGCTGAATAAGCTGAAGCTGGTCTGCGACTTACAATTACAAATGTTTATATCTATATGTGTAAGCAGTGTGAGCATATGACTGGATCAAAGAGTTTAATTCTGTGCATCACTTTAACAAAAGAAGGAGGTAATATATGCTGAGAAGTAGATTTAATTATATTAAATTTTGTAAGGTAAGTTAAGCAAACCATGACTAGGATTCAATAACATACACTGCACTCACACTAATGCCCAACATGGCTGGGTTAATTAGCACAATGGCAAGAAAATGTGATTCATTGACAAGTATGGCCACAATGAGAAAGACCTCATTATTTATGTCTCTGAACTGAACACTAGCACTGTCAGACCTGACCACATTAGTATCATCTCTAGTGGCCCATGCAGCACTTTAGAAAAGGCACTTCCCCCTCCACACATACACACACACACACACACACACACATTCAGACACCCATGCGCCAACAAGCCGACACACACACACACACACACACACACACACACACACACACACACACACACACACACGCGCGCGCGCACGCAGACAAGCCGATGCACGCACGCACACACACACACACACACACACACACACACACACACACACACACTCATGAACATTTATCAGTTCCCCAACTGACATGTACATACACATACACACAGTAACATATCGCAACCTCCACATCTTCACGGAACTTAACTGTACCATGACTACTTCTATAGGAAAATTAGGAATGAATGGGTGAACACTGTCATTTTACTGTTTTCTTCTAGAGTAAAATTTTGCTTGACTGATTATTTAGTCACTCAGCCAAGCCAATGAAGAACCACATACATTTCCAGGAGAGAATATGGCTAATAATTTCTTCCCAAGACTATTACATTAGAATGTGGCTTTTTCCACTAGAGATGTCTCCATGCTGAGGACCCTGCTAGAGGAAAACTTCAGCAGTAGAGTGGTCTCTAAATTTGAAAAGCTTTGTGCAGGTGTTAAAATCATATTAAACTTTTTATACATTGTAAGTGTACATAAATGATTGCAGTTTTACTACTTGCATGACTAGATGGTATCTGTAAATAGATTCCCCTTCCATCTACAATATGCTTAAGAAACAAGCTTCTATTATAGCAAGTATGTTGGCATAGGAACAGAACACTGGTAGCCCCATCACCTCCCTCTATTTAAAAACTGCCTGCCATTAAGAACATAATAATATCAATAATAATAATAATAATAATAATAATAATAATAATAATAATAATAGTTTATAAGATAAATTCAGGTACCTGAAACTAGAAACAATTTTTTGTCATGTGAGTGTATTTATTTAAAATGTTTTTTGTTGTATGAGCTTATGTATTCTACAACATGAAGGCCCATTTCATGCTCCCCCTTTAAATTAAAATATATAGCCATCTATTTCTTTCTTCAGTAGCATATTCATTCATTTATTCACTCTTTCATTCATTTCCTGATATATTATTTTTCCTTTTCAATGTCAGAAAGGAGCTAGAGTTTATCCAGGCAAGCATTGTGTACCTAAGACAGACAATTGGTCTTGGCTGGTTTGCCAGTCCATTGCACGACATACATTCACACTAACATGAGTATACACCAACAGTTTAGAAGGTCAAAAATGCACCTATTGGCATGCCTTTGGAATGGAGAAGGAATGTAAAAACCCTGGCAAAATCACACATAAGCAGAGGGAGTATGTGTATAGAAGTCACCCAGACAGGAATCCAAACCAGAGAATCGAACACCATGATGCAACAATGTTAACTGCTGCATCACTGTGCATAGCTCTCAGCTGCCCAGATTGTTACTCATAGTTATCCATGTGACATTTGACATGAATAAGCCCTACTTCCACCAGTCCGGAACAGTTGCTGCAGTATGTGAGTGCACAGGCACAACTGAATGAAGTACTGGAAATGCAACAGCAAGAAACCCAGTGATGCAGGAGTTCCACACAATATCGCGTCTCCCTGGAACTGTTAAAGTGATACAATACGATACATATACATGTATATGAGCTGGTCTGGTTCATTTTGCTGAAACTTATTTCAGCAAGACCAAATCGCCAAAAACACAAATCGCCGAAAATTCATTTTGCCGAATTTCATTTCACTAAAAATGGTAGTGGCAGAGTATGTGCCCTTTTCTCCACTGAAGTGCAATCCTGGAGTTAGAATATATAGTTGGGGGGTGGGGGGCACAGCCCCCCACCTACTTTGATTAAAAAGTAATTAATTACCCTCTTAACAGAAACTGTATAGTATAATTCAAGCTAGGTGGTGGGGTATGCCCCCCACACCCCCAACTATATAATCCAGGATCACACTACAGTAGAGAAAAGGGCATATACACTGCCACAACCATTTTCGGTGAAATGAGTTTTTGGCGATTTGTGCTTTCGGTAATTTGGTCTTGGTGGAATTAAATTCAGCGAAATGTGCTTTCAACGAAATGTACCAGACCCATATAAGCATATGTGTACTACAGATGCAAATGCATATGTCAACAGAAAGGCTTTCAATGTTAAATATATATAGGTTTAAAACATACCGGCAGAATTGTCAGTGAGCATCCTAAACATGCATGTAGCAGGGTCTATATTACAACGTCGAACTAAAACAAGTTTGAATGTTGTAATATCGAACCCTAAAGTCCGAAAGTTGAAAATAGTGAAGCCATGACCCATTGACTTTTTTCCCAGGGAAAAAAAATCGGTGGGCGTTCTTGGGGCTTTGCTATTTCCACCACTGTGGTGCAATCTCGTAGTTGGTATATATAAGTTGGGGGTTGTGGGGGACGCATGTTTAAGGTACATTTTTTTTTTTTGTCATAGAATAGCAATTTTTTTCCCTGGGAAAAAAAATCGCTGTTCTGTGTTTTCGGTTGTGTTGGGTTTTGGACCTTAGGGTTCGATATTACAATGATTGAACTTTTGTAAGTTCGACATTTGTGATATATACCCCATGTAGCATGCATGATGCCAACACATGCTGTACTTTTTGCATACCGCAGGCATTCCAGAATGGTTACATAAAAATGCCAACTGTGGAACTAGTTATGGCTAGCCATTACACCTTAGTCTATTAAACCCAGTGCACAGTCCCAACACAGAGGCTTGTCATGCATGCATATATACATATACATACTCAAGTGATGTATAAAAATGCAGTTGTTATTTTTCTGATCTTATCAATAATTTGCAGTATATCAGTAGGAAAATATATGCATGGCTTGTGACATGCTACATCCTGTACAGCATTTGCCAGGGTACCAAAAGTAATAAGCAACATCACAATTTGCCCAACCAACACTGGGACTTTCATGTGTGTCAACAAAGTGACAGATAACCAGAAGCAGTGTGGAGGCACAAATGTTCTCCTGCATTCAAAGGGCATACTGGTACAGTGGTTGCTTGCATAAAGACAGGTATGTATGCATGACACTATAACCCAGGGCATAAACACCAGAGGCATAACTATGGTTGGGCAAAGGGGTATGCAAACCCAGGACTATTCAGTGACACTACTGTGAAGTACTTTAGCTGTCAGTGTGCGGCATAAACTGTAGCAGTTGCTTGCTACAAATGAATAGTATGGGTATACAGTTTATCAGTACAGAACTGACTGACAAGTTATGTTTTCTGGTAGAGAAGTTAGACTTGTGTCTGAAATTTAGGAAATAATATTGCCTTATAATTTTGTGGAGTCTGACTCATGCTTTCACAGATGAAAAAATGGTGAAGCAATGGGCTTAACTATGACCACCAGGTATACTAATTTACTCATGGCATGGTGGAAAAGAGAAACACTTTGGAAATCTAAACAGGTGCATTGTATTATTTAAATGATTTATAGATGTCATTTGTATTGTATGAAGTAATAATGCACTGACCCTCATTTCCTTTATGACACGTTTAAATCAGTCCTCTAATCATTTAAAGTTTAGTTTTTATTATGATTTAAAAGCCATCATTTTTTATTTAGGGCTGTATAAGAGGATGCTATGTTAAAATGGGTCTATATTATAAGATCGACGTTTGAAAACATCGAACAACATATGGTCGACACCATCTGGTCGATGTCTTCAAACAGTGACCTTATAAAAAGACAAAAAGAAAAAAGTACCCTAACGGGTTTCAGATTCGACATTGTCGGCTTTCGAGAATATAATATAGACCCATTAAAACTAAGATATATAAGAAGCCATTACATAGGTATTTAAGCTATTCTAGCATGCACCCTGTGCACATTAAAAGAAGTACTGTAAAAGGCAACTGCTGCATGTTAGTAGGCTAACTGAAAATTATTCTTTTTTTCTACAGAAAACATGAATATAGCTAAGAGATTTTTAAGAAAGACAGTAGCCTACCTCTGCTGTTACTAAACAAATGGAGGAATTTAAAAATGGAAGGCTGAGTATATACAGACAACAAACATTAATGCCATTTAACAGAACAGAAAATAAAAAATATATATTTTAATACTGGTATGTTACTACACAATTCAGCATAGTATGTGTCTTTAAAAGTAATGGGAAAATAATTAAGAGATACAAAATTCTTATCTTGCCACTGTGCAGAAAGTAGGCATTGAACTAATTTTTACACATAACAGTGGTAGGAATCTGAATGATATATTGTTAAATATATGGAATGTTTTAAACCAAAAAGTGTGGCAGATATTGAAGTATAATCACTGAAATAAATATAAATACACCAACCATGGGGAAGCATGAATGTTTTGATGGAATCAGTCTGTGATGCCATGCTTTTTTAACTGTAAATCAAAGTATTTGTGCACTGCCAGGTGTGGGTCCTGCCTTCTATATAAATAACACCATGAACAAGCCACATTCACTTGTAACGAGCAACTGCTACAGTTTATACCTCACACTAAGAGCTAAAGTACTGTCAATTGGCTACCTGGAACCTCAACAGGACCCATGGTTGAGCTGTTCATATCTTTTGAGAAGGCTGAGGTGACTTTTTCTGTAGCATTAAAGAGAGGGGCTGGGACTCTGGGTGGAATACAACTTGCATACATTGGTCTTCTAGGATGTTAAGTATTACTGTGGACTAGCTCAGAACATTGATAAGTGTTAGATATTCATTTTATTGACATAGTTCAAGAAAGATGTGTAGTTCTTTTTGGTTTTAGTAGCCTGTTTAAGTTCATATTCAGCTCCAACTTCCATTTAGTAGTTTGCTGAAGTATGTTGTTATGATGGGTCTCTTACAAGGATTAAGTAATTTATTTATCATACAGAGTTTGATTTTCAATACATCATTGTATTTGATGTGGATAGGAACTGCATTTTCAGTATAACTATTTGGGAGAAGACGTCAGAGACATAGGAAGTGACTTTAGCAATGGGATCTATCAATGTAGGATTACAATGGAATTTATTTAGGTCATCAAGTAATAAGATTTGCTTTTGCAAAGTCCTTAAATGCAGAAATATTTGCATATAATTACCACCAGTTTCAGAGGAAAAGAATCACTGAATTATGGTCTGATTTAACAAGGCAGGGTGATACATATTGAGTTGTACAAGAAGTGGCCATATTTGTGAGAACTAGGTCAGTGTTATCAGGACCCATAGTACTGTGGTTATCTGTTTGCACAAGGATGTTAGCATTTAAATGTAAGTGCAGGTCAGCCAGTTTATTGACAGATAGTTTAATTATCTCATTAGAAAGATATTTGTTTTAATGGAGATTTCATCTAATGTGTTAAGACAGCCATCATGCTCACAGTCTGACAAAGAAGGGCATTCTTTAGCTTGATATGAAATTGCAGTTAATTTTTGTAGGGAGATTTGAACATTTAGAAGTTTAGAACCTGATATCCTGAAGAATATTTCTTGAGGAGATTATATCCTAAACAAATACTGAGATGATGGACCAAAAAACAGGAATGGAGACTGTGGTTTCAACACATATATGAGTGTGTTCAAGTTGCAGGAGATCTTCAAGATCAGGCAGTTTTTGTTAAGACTCCTGACAATGAGGAGACAAACTTCATTGTGTTCCAAATTAGAATTAACTAGATTGGAATGTATAGCACAGGGACTTTGTCTAACAAATGTACTATGTAGGCAGTAAAGGCTTTAACCAGAATGTGAAAGCCTTGGTAAGAAAAGTGCAGAGCATCCCTGGCAAAGCAGGAAGGCTTCACAGCCATCTTGCCCTAGGACGACGCTTATCTCCCTAGAATGACACCAGTGACATAGCCAAATATTAAAGCCAATTATCTTGTCTTTGAATCTTGTCATTGTTTTGGTTGATGGCAAAATTCCACTCAAGAAAAGTTTCTTTTCTGCTTGGACGTATGCATAGAAAACTCAATCATATGTCCCTCTTGGTAGAGCACCTTAAGCCATTTACTCCCATGTGAACTAGTATCAAGTCATAATCATAACCAGTGTCAGGATGGCATTATATGAGAGTCCATCTTACATCTCAAATTTCAGCTGCATAAATACACCTGTCACCCAATTCCTATCCATCCTGATCAAGGTGGTGTCCATAAGCCTGACAATCAAGTCACCTATTACAAAAACATTAACCATGGGTAGGTGCAATCTTAACAGACTTTGAGTCTACATCCTTGTAACTCTTAAAGGTATGTGCACTGGCTATGGATTTGCAAGGTGAGTGTAGGTGTGGTGCTGTGTAAAGTACAGGCTGAGTTATTTTAAGCCTTAACCTGGGAAGTTTAGGGAGAGTTTTTTTAACAACATTGTGAAAATAATTAACAAAGTTCTCATGCAGGTCAACCTCCCTATAACCAAACTGTATACAACGGAAACATGAGCTTATATTGTCAAAAAAATGACTTATTAAAGATAGACTTGCATTGCCTCTGACAGTGTTATAGTCACCCATCAACACACACAGTTTTTCCAGATTACTGTAAACAAAGCCTACTGCTTCAAATTCTCAGGTCTTTAAAGTTCCACGTGATGCAATCTGCTACCCACAATGCTTATAAAACTCATGATCACTCACTCGTAAATATGTATACATATATATATATATATATATATATATATAATGTGTGTGTCTGCTCTGTACTACAACTGCCTAGAATGTTATCAAAAGGGCCTGACATTTACCTGAAATGTTTTTATTTTACATTTGTTAACCAGGTGGGTAGAATGGTCCAGGGACTATTTTCAGCCATGAACCAAGGCAGTGGAAAAGACAAAGCAGATGTCAGACAAAAGTTAGCACACAATCATTATCTGTGCATTATTTAATAATTACATTATATCATATAAAGTGGTAGTAAATTAAAAAAATAATGTAATGAAACAATAACTGTACAAATGTTTACATATATGCGTAGAAAGAGTTGTACTCCTGTGGGAAACTAATTGCACATCTAAAATAGTTGTCGATATGGGTCAAGAGTTTCATGATTAACCCATGTTCTTAAAGCAGCTGCAATCTCTCTTTTGGTAGAAGCGCTTTTAGTCTCTTTTTGAGGGTGACCAATTTGTTAGTTTCACTATTTTTTTAATGTCAGATTGTTTCGGAAGGTTGGTGTTGTTTTAAAGATGACCTTTTCAGCAATAACTAATTTGAAAGTTGTTATCCTCAAATATTCAAATGTTAAGTTATGGTGTCTCAGGGCAAGTTGAGTGGAAGCTCTTTAATAAATGTACAAGTTCGAAAGCAATTGATGCTGTGTATGGTCACAAAGGGAGAACAATATCAGATTTCTGCAGATATGTTTAAAACATGATTCCTTTTAGGACATCCTGGGATGAATTCCTATCTGTTATGTGTACCATTTTTCTATATGAAAATAGAAAGGGGAAAACGAATGCTGCAAAGTGAGATAAGGAAAGCTGTCAGATGTGTCATTTGCAGATGGGCAGCTCCAATTTTTCTCAGCAAAAAACTCCAACGAAGAAAAGAAATACAGGCAATCCTTACTATAGTTCAAGACAAATTAAACCTAAAAATGGACAATATAAAAGAAGTTTCCACCAAACAAATGAAGTTTGGCAACAAACCAAGTTGTCCTGGGACATCTTCATGAGGGGTTAGATGGATATTAGTGGTTGCTAGGTGAGTTGAGGTAGTGAAAGGGTTTATGGGAGGCAGGGAGGATTGGGAGGAAATGAGACAAGGGTAGGGAGGGGCTTAAGAGGTTTAGGCAAGTGTAGCTGGCTAAATAATTACATTTTGGCATGAACTTGCTAAGGCAAGCCACGTCCAAGACGACCTGTAGGTGTGGTGGGGCAGGTAGGCCTGGGTCATTGTGATTAGGGATAGAGTTGGTAAGTAGCTATGATCGGTGGAGGTGGATGGCAAGTTATTGGTTAGTATTGCATTATATTTACCAGGGTTATTTAAATATGTGCATTACTTTGGTGGGGGGGAAGTCATTGGTGGAGCATTTTTTTTTTTTTTTTTTTTTATAAAGTCGGTTGTTTGGGTTGTAGTATGAAGCTGGTTGCTTGGGTATAGGGTCGTGAGGTTGAAGGTGTGCAGTGTTATGATTTATATAATCCCTCCATCTTGGGAATAATGGGTCACTGTATTTTGCATCTAGCAGGCTGTACATAGTCTTCTTCACCAACTTTCATGTGGTTGGTTTGAAATACCTGGTACTCCGGCTTAGACAATTTTGGGAGAGGACTTGAACTCTCATGGTGCCAGCATGTTCATGGTTAGATTCATCGGTGGTTAGTGTTTCATAGGTGGGGTAGAGATGTTGTTTCTTTGTTTGAGGTTGTGGGGGGGGGGCAGTACACGCATGCACAATAGTAGGGTCGATTCAGCCATTAAGGTTAGTGTGTTAGGGGATATATCGTTGTGGGGGTGCATAATTTTCAAAGTTTGTTAATGCAACCCCTTATTCTGGCTTCATTCTAAGGCTATCTGTTCGTGGCTTGTGTTTTGCATCAGCAGCTGTTCCCAGACTAGTAAGCGTATGTAGTTGTTCATGGCTGAGTAGGAGTAGCTAAAGCCGCAAAACTGTTATATTGGAGGTTTGCTCAATTCTGAAGAGAGTTGCTTGTTGTGATTGGGGCAGCTGGGTTGTTGAGTGGCTTGAGAGGAGTCGTGAGCTGTGTGAAGGAGGGGGAGGCTTGTCAGGATGCTGGATTTGCTTGGTGCCAGGGCAGGGGCTCTTTCAGTTCTGTTTGATGCAGTGTTTTTCTTTTTTGCCCCTGTTGTCAGGTGGGCTTGGTATTCACTTGGATTTGGTATTTGAAGATTGCCTCTCATCTCATTGAGTGTTGTGGTCTTTTGGGTGGCGGTGTTTTGTGATTGCTGGATTTCCGCTTTCTGTCTGGTGCCGCTTGCTGTCTGGGTTCATTTGCTGAGCATCCATTTTTTTTTGTTTGTTTGTTTTTTGATGCATGTGGTAGTCTCTCTCTTCTGCCAATGGAGGAGGAGAAATATTAAAAAAAAAAAAAAAAAAAAAGAAAAAAAAAAGAAAAGGAAAAATACAGAATCCGGTGCTGTTTGGGTTTGGCAGAGGTGGCAGGTTTGGTGCGTGAATTTTTGGTCTGCATGTTTCTCTGCTGTTCGGATTTAGTAGAGATGCCTGGTTTGTATGGGTGTTTGGGTTTTCATGACTCTTTTTTTTTTTTTTTTTTGCTCTGCTTGGATGGAGATCATTGGGGCTGGGGCCCAACGTGATGGAGGGTGGAGTGTTCATTGCCTTTGGGGGTAGAGGAGCTGTGGCAGCTTGGTGGAGCGGTCAGCCCAAGAGTTGGTGGTCTCACGTATTTGCAGTGAATTGAGGTGTGGGCCTGCATAGCAGATCTTTTGATGGTCTTCGGGGTACGCGAGGTACTGGGACATTTGTTCCATTCTGATGTTGCTGTCTGTTGTGTCAAAATATTGCAGTGATGTAGGATGGTGGTATTGGGCTTAGGTGCAATGCTTGGTTGTTTAGCGGCTTGTCTGTCCTGTTGCAGTCCAGGAAGAGGGAGAGAGCAGAAGAAAAAAAAAATGAAAAAGAATATGGGTAGTGGACACTTCATGTGTGGATTGGTGGCAGCAAGGTAGCTTTAAATATAAACGGGATTCCTTCACCTGCAAGACAGCATAGATGACTTAGTGCACACGTCAGTTTGGCGGGCTTCCTGACAGGAATTTGGGTAGGCATGGGGGAGGTTTCACGATATGGAAACAGTGGCTCTTAACTAGTGGAGGTAACAGCAGTAATTGATGAACTGCGGATAATGTATACTGCACATTTCCTCTTTATGGCTTTTGTACCACTTACAGGGTAATAGCATATAACTGCTGCTTTGTGGCTATATATATATCTTTTCTTGCATGCATACTATTAGTAAGGGGCTGGTATTATCACATTTTGTTTTATCTGTATTACTACATTTAATTTGTATCCAAAAAAAAAAAAGCTTTAGATGGCATAGACGGTGATTGCTATAGGGCAGAAGTTAGAAAAGGAAGACAGATCTCAGCTACATGACTGATTGTTTGCTCTGCTGCTGTGATTAGGGCACCAGGTGGTATCAAGTTTTGTGGGCTGTGAGGCATGGTTGCTCTTGGGATAAAGCATAGGGGGTAATTGGGTACATGACGTGTCGGTAACCTTTACTGTATATGTTGCGCACATTTAATCTGTTTTAATGAGTGAGTGAAAGGGATGCTTTAATAGTTAGTGTTGCATGTAAATTAATTTCCGTTATTTTAAATGTACAAAGGTTGGTTTAAATTTAAAACATGTTTACTACGGATGGGTTTACGGAAGAGGTGTTGGTATCTCAGCTGTACAGATTTTGTAGAAGGTCTAGATTTTGGTCTCCTATTTGTTCTGTTTTTCATAAAATCGTGTTTTGCTAGCAAATTAGTGGCAAATCAGTAATGACCAAAGTTATAAAATAATGGCAGATGTTGGAGTTTCAGACTTGATATCCTCCAGAAATTCACACTTAAGCAAAAGCACTTTAAGCCCTTAAACGGAGATCTTTAACAGTGTCTCCAGTTCTGCATGACAAGGGTGCATGTGTGTGTATTAAGCAGGAGTAGTTTGACTGATGTTTGTTTGGGTGACCTATTTTTAATTTGGTTTTATTATTACACTAAGAGGCTGAGAGAAATTGGACCCTACTTATATCTATTTTAAATATAAAAACAGGAGTGTACAGGCAAGGGCAGGTAATTGAGTGAGGACTTTGAGGGCTTCTCCCTCCCCCCACTTTACTTATAGCTTTAACCAGAGGCCTAATCACCATTTAGAAAGCAGACACCACAACATTTGAAACTACATTGTCACTGATGTAAAGGTGGCTCAGGGGAGGTGATGTCAGTGGGTGGAGTCTCTTGCTGGGAATACCATGGTTTACTAGCAAATCATGGCTGTTTTATGTCAAAGAATGACAGTCATTTGAGTGCAGACTTCATACCATTCTGAAGATCTAGGTTAGGCAAACCTGTACTATCAACCATTTAAGTTTGTAAGAAGAATATTTAAAATACCTAATTGTATTTTGTAAGCTGCCAGTAAGCTATTAGGTTTGCTCCATTTTGACCATTTGTTCGACATTATGTTGGTTAGGGTGCCTCATTTGGAGATGGAAGGTTAAGAGCTAGGCAGATGGTTTTACAATATAAGTTAGCTTGGATTATACAGGGCGCTAAGTGATTTAGTATGGAATTGCAAGGTTACCCTGGTTGTGGGTATTGATAGGTCCCTTCAGGTGTGGGGTTTAGTTATAACATACTCGATTGGCAGTTAAATTTATAGTGAGCGTTTGATAGGTTCATTGGAAGCATAACTTCAGTTACGGCTGCTTTGTCATAAATGTGTGTGGTGGTGGTACACTCCTTCCCGAGTTGGCAGGATAGGTTGTTTTGAAGATGTCTTGAAATGTGCATTATGTATTTTAGATTTACATGTTTTTTTCTTTCTTGCAGATAGGGGTTTTGGAACGATAATCTGGAATAGGTGGGTATAAGGTGTAGCTTTCTCGTTACATTTTAGAGGAGTTACTTTTGCCCTTTTCTTTGTAGATGGTGGTGTGATGAGTACCAGTTGTGGCACTAAACAGTGAGTTCACAGATGATGGAAGCAGTGGCGAGCGAGGAGGTTACACATGGGGTGCACACGTGGGCAACAGTTGCAGACTGAAATTGCTGAAGTGCCATAGGCATCATGCGATGGCTGGAAAAGGGGATATGAAATGTGATTCTTTGATAAAATGGATGTTCTTGTCAATGGAATGGGGCACAATAAAGGTTTGAGTAATCACCTTATTAAGGCATGTTAGAGGTCTGTGTTCAATTAGTGGGAGCTGATTATTGTGTGGGTATAGGGGGGCAAGTAAGGAAGAGGTTGGTAGGGGGCCAGAGGGAAGGAGGGAAAAAAAAAAGTCGGGGCGGTTTACGGGGAGTCTTCGGATCCCAATGGATGAGTAGAGTCACTACATTCATAGAAGCACAGGAACGTATTAGGCTAAAGCCTTATGGCTCTTGCAAGCCAGTAAAATTTAATCCTTGTTTCTAGGTGCATTGCTTACAAGGGAGCTAGTAGGTTTAAGGGAAGATTAGTTGCAGGATATGGCAGCCGTAGGTCAGGTTTCGATTCTCTACTACAGGTAGTGGTAACATAGGGGAAGTGAACCTTCAAGGGGAAAGGCCAGGGACAATATGATACATCTGACAGGGTTGTGGCTATAGTTTGTCACTTTGTTCTGGCTGAGCCATGTTTAGTTGCTGGAAGGAAGTGGTTTAAAGGAATGTGTTCTCTTTATTTGTTTCATTAGTGTGTGTTTTAGAGATGGTATGCTGGATCCTAAGGGCCTTGCAGATGATGGGTACACCGAATTATATTTGGCTTAACCCTTCCCATTAGGAGAGGTAGCTGGTTGAAAAAGTTTGGATAGAAGGGAGGGGGAACAGCCTAGTTAGGCTGGCCAGAGGAGAAGAGGGACAGGCTTTCCCTCTTCTGTTTCCCCTCTGGTGTATGGATGTTCATTTATAAGTAAAGTAAGCAAGCAGAGGTAAGGACGCCACTTACTGAGGCAGGGTGAGTAGGTACACTGCCTTGATTAACATTACAAGGATGTTTATGCTGTGTTTAGAATCAATGACATTATGTTCAATTGTAAATAATAAAGTTGCTGAACAAAGCTATGTTATGGAAATTTTAATAAAGGTCATCAAATGTCATTCAATGTGATGTTTTTATTGAAGAGGACCAGGACAAATGAAGTCTGGCAACAAGCCAAGTTGTCCTGGGACATCTTCATGAGGGGTTAGATAGATATTAGTGGGTGTTAAGTGAGTTGGAGTAGTGAACGGGTTAAGGGGAGACGGGGACGATTGGGGGAAATGAGATAAGGGTAGGGAGGGGCTTAAGAGGTTAGGCAAGTGTAGCTGGATAAATAATCACATTTTGGCATGAACTTGCTATCCTCCCACCCTCCCTTTGTTGGGGAGATTGGGGATTTATCAGTTGGGGTAGGTGGAGAAGAGGGACAGGCTTGCACACTTCTGTTTCCCCTCTGGTGTCTGGATGTTCATTTCAAGGAGCTGGGGAAGAAAATGAGCAGTTGGAGGAAGCTTGCTGAATAGATAAGTAACCTGAGGTAAGGATGCTGCTTATTTGCTGGAAGGTAATTTGATGAATGGTATATGAAGTGAGATGGGACGCTGCTTCATAAGTAAAGTAAACAAGCAGAGGTATGGACCCTGCTTACTGAGCAGGCATGCTGCCCTGATTAGCATTACAAGGATGGCACTTTATAAGTAAAGTAAGTGAGCAGAGGTAAGGATGCTGCTTACTGGGGCAAGGTGAGTAGGTACGCTGCCCTGATTAACATTACAAGGATGTTTATGCTGTGTTTAGAATCAATGATATTATGTTCCATTGTAAATACTAAAGTTGGTGAACAAAGCTATGTTATGGAAATTTTAATAAAGGTCGTCAAATGTCATTCGATGTGATGTTTTTATTGAAGGGGACCAGGACAAATTACCTTATTAAATGAAGTCCTTAAACAACAAACTGCCCAGATTGCTGCTTTGGAAGTTTCTGTAATAGATATAGACTACAGGTTAATAGAAAGAAAGAATAACATAGACTTTCTTTTTCAAGAAAACACCAGCCTCATTGAAAAGATAAGACGACATTGAGAAATGAACCAGGAGAAACAACATAAGAATCTATGGCATCCAGAAGCAGATGGAGGGGGACAATATGATTAATTTCCTGACTTCTTGGATTCTTAAAATCCTAAACCTACCTGAAGCACTATCCTTTGTGATAGAAAGGCCACACAGGTCTTTAACTACAACATCTGTATCCAATAAAAACTACTGTCCAAGATCTATTATTGTAAGAATTATCTTCACTCAAGACAAAGACCTTGTTTTAAGAACTGCCTGGTCCCTTGCTCCATTAAAAGTTGGTGACCAAATCATTAAGTTTGACAATGACTTTTCACCCCTTGTAATGTCCAAAAGAAGAGCATGTGCCCTCTAATAAAATCATTAAAAGAATAAGACTATGCCTGTTGGAAGGAAAGAAATCTTTTGACTCTCTAGAAAAAGCATCCAAATTTGAAAAGAACCTTTTATGTCAACCTGAACCCATGGAGTCTTCAATGAACTTAAAAGGAAAAGCTTCAAAAAATTAGTGGACTATTAAAGAAAAAAGATAACCCAGAGCAAAATGATTATACATAACTTCACATTTCATGCAAGTTTATATTTTCTCCTTTCTAAATAATATGGAATCATACTCAAAATGTAATGTAACTTTTTTCTCTCTTATTATCTTTCCTACAACAATGCTAGCTTTATAAAAAATATATATGACTCAAAATTCAAGTAAATCAAAATATTATCCAACTGCAGACTATTGCATACTTTTATCTCTTTATATACATGGCATAGCACTAGTGAAAGCGTATAAAATCACTTACTCATTATGTATATAATATATATATATATATATATATATATATATATATATATATATATATATATATATATATATATTTCATTTGTGTTTACTTCATTTGTATGAAGCTTCAGTACTTTGAAACCCACTTGGTCAAGCCCAATTATTCGAAGTACCAAAACTTTGAAAATGAAGTACAGAGATCACAATACAGCACGGAATGGGAATATATTCCCTTTTCCTTGCTGTAGTGCGATCTCAGAGTTGGTATATGTAAATAGGGGGGTGTTGGAGGCACAGGGGGGGGCTGCAAAACATGTTTTCTGTGTTTTTTTTTTTTTTAGTCAGCCAATCCGGTGACTAGGCTTCAGCGATAGTACACTTTCATTGAAATGCACTTTCTCTGAAGTGGGCATCTACTTTGTTCGATGTAACATATTTTCAAACAAACAAAGTCGATCAATTTCTTTTATATCCTATACTTATTTCGGCACTTTTCCATTATCAGGGCAACACGTCTAATGACCTTTTGGATTCTTAGTACATGGTTGCAGTGATTGCACAGCTGCTGCTGATGTGACTGTCACACGCTTTTTTTCTTGTGAGATTTACAGTCCTTATTTCCCATACCTTATTTTTTTTGTTATAATAACAGTTCTTCTGCTTGGAAGACAAGCACATACGTAAACCTCTGATGTGTCTTCACTGCATTTTACAGCTTCTGAGTCAGGTTGTTACTGCAGTTATGTTTACGATTTTTGCACCGCGACTCAAAGACTAAAACTGCAAGATGAAAGGATATGGCTGATGTCATACAAGCATATTCTGAGAAGAGATAACCTAATTAATGTCAGCCAATGTAAGTAATTTTGTAGTCATATGCTACAATGACACAGCACGGTAGTCAGTGTTAAGACATGTTAAATCCATAGTGAGAAGGGCCATCATGGTGGTTATTTACTTATGCTCACTAAGGCTTGGCAATGACAATGAAAGCAAAGTGATCAATTCGTCCAGCTACAAATCAGTGAATGGCATCACTGCCGCCCCACTACATGGGTGACCGGTATTACAATTCAGCTCCGAAGCAGTAAATTTCATCACTTCCGGCCCACCACATGGACATGTACAGCAACACAGTTTACAGGGAGAGGCTTTACTTCAAGTTCTTGTAGCGCAACTATGAAATATTTTATTACAGTTTCAAGGAAAATAAAACCCCTACGTTTTCAGGAATCAATACATGAAACCTTACTTCTTAATAGCAATAGGACATTGCGTGAACCATATAATCAAATTCATACAAACATCTTTATATGGATTTTAAAAAAGATACATTCAAAGTGAACGGTCAAAATTTGTTTTCACACCTCATAAACCAAATATGCTTTTGTTTAAAAAGCTTATATTTTCTAATCAAGTAATTAAGAATGTATTAATAATTATGTTTCCTATTGCTTACACAAATAACTGTTTGATATCTTCAGAAAATGTTAGAATTTAAGAAGAGTGACTTATATTGGAATCAATTTCTCTCAGCTAATAAAATACGTTCTGCAGACTATTTGATCAGCAGATATAGTTTATAAAATTGCAAGTGGCTGGACGACCAAACTTGTAAGGTTTTTATACATACAAAGCTTGTACCCTCATTAGAGGCATACAATGAGTAACTTGAAAATATTGGATCTTATCTCAACAATTATTAATATCTCACCCAAGAACACTTCATACATATCTGTTATTTATAAAATTCTCAAAAATGATTTTAGCAAAACAGATGTTTCTTTTTGAAATTATTCAAGTTATTCAAGTTAATAGACAAGTATTCTCAGAAAAATATAGAAGACTTTGTTTACAGTTGGTGAAGGAATCCACATCTTCCCTGTTTTGGCATGTATACACATGGACATTTTAACATAGATGTTTTCTCACCCCACATAGACTAGCAATAATGTACAAGAAAGATTAAATGAAATGTTGGAGATTTGGACACCCTGATGCTGACTGGATATATTTGGTTGTTAATTGCAAAATAATTTCCCCATTTTGGTTAGACTTTAAATATCTTTGTAAAGCTCGATGGAATGGCAACTGTATAATTTTTGACTCCCTCATCTCTTTCAATGTTCTGTTGTCATTCCTAAAAAAACAAACATTTTACTATGGTCTATCCTCTCTATAGCAAGGAAAATTGTTACTTAAAATTGGAAATCCCAATCTACTCCTGTCTTTAAAGTTGAGTTTATTCATTTTGTGAAATACATTTGTAAGAATGAGATTGCTTCTATAAAAGCAAGGACATACAACACAACTCATCATTGAATTGCTTGGAAAAAAATTGGCTAATATGTTAGAGAAATATTAAGTGGTCTCCTGTGTATATATCTTTTTAGTTGTTATGGACATTGTATATAATGTATTTGTTTTCTTCTTGTTATTATACTGTTAAGTTATTGTGTTATAAAATGAATAAAAACATTTTGGAAAAATAAGATGTGCCATTTGCATGCTAACACATGACATTCCAAATAGTGATGTAAGAGCATTCCAGAACAGTTTCTATCACCTAACATGGTACTATTTATGTACATATTTAAAGCATATCATAAGATGTTTATTTTTTACATCATTGATAGGAAAAACAAATGCAAATGTTTGCAAAGTAGATGACTAATGCATTCCTTTTTGTGCAACCATCAAATATAGACAAATTATGAAGGTGCTTGCTTACAAGTTAACACCCTGCCTGCTAAACCTGCTGTTAATTTTTATGATACTGGAAAGGCAGGTTGAAATTTTTTTCTGTACAGAAAAGCCCAGGTAAGAACTTTTCTGAAGAAAACCATACATGATTCCCTTTTTATTTCTTCTTATAGTATTCAAGCCATTTCTTACTTTATTTCTCATTTCTAGAGTGGAATGTTTCAAATCACAATTTGGGCACCATACATTCATCATTTAAGATTTTAGAATCACATTATTTTGTATATATTAAGTCACATGAGCAAGAAGGAAGCAAATCATCTACCACTTTATTAAAGGCAGACCATTCTAAATTGCTTGTTTATTCACACTACCACCACAACCTTTTATCCACTTTATAGTATGCAAAAAGTAACAGTTCCCCAGTCTAGGATGTCAGTAATGTTAAGTTAGAATAATCAAGTAGCGTTTCCTTTCCTTAAGAATTTTTGTCTAAAGCTGATTTATTTCACAAAATTGTGCATATGGTTATGTTCTGTCTTGTGCCAGGATATGCATTAAATTCGATTTTATTTATTTATTTTATTTACGTTGTGTTGACCAGCTTAGCCCCACTAGGCAAATGGTCTATTTTCAAGACAGACTAGAGAGGATATTCAAACTGACTAGGGAAAATTTGGTCAGAGCACCCGGAAACTTCTCTTATTCATTTTGGTAAGTGCTGTGTGATCTTTTACATCTACCTGAGCTACCATCAACTCAGGCAGATGGGGCCTTCATTTACTGTCTCATCTGAAGGATAGCACACAAAGTGTAGCATCCCCACAAGCTACATTACAGTTTCACCATAGTAAAAGTAATCAAGTTACCTGGTTTGGGAATCCAAATTACAGTATTTGGCACCAAAGGCATGTGTGCTGTCTGTTGGGAATCTGAGACTGCATTATAGTAAATGAGATAAGGACACTTTGAAAACAATATATTTTGGTGTATATTAGCTACTTAAAAAGAAAGACACCACCTATTGTTATTTAAAGGACTTGGTCATAACCATGTATTTAGTGGATCAAACCAGTTAAATACCAGATTCACTGTATTAGAGTCAGATCATGCATTAGGATGAACATGCATAGACAGGCAAACATAGAATCTGTAACCAATGCCTAATCAAAGGTTTTCATTCAGGGTTACCTTCTCAATGACCAATGGTTTCCTCACCAAACAAACATAGACAGGCAGAGTCATTTTTTTGTCATCAGTTTCTCCTGACTAGTGATGGATACAACTAAGGACTAAGCAAATGGAGGAGAACTTAAAAAGTCTATCCAGTGGACCAAACTATGCCAGAGAGACTTGCTGTTCTGTTTATCCTCCATGTTTTATTCCCTTCCCTTCCTTCTAAGGTTGACCTTCTGCCTTCATATTTGACTTTTGCCACCATATCAGTTAAGTGCTGGAGAAGGCAAAAACCTGTAACGACATAATGAATATAAATTCCTACTCAACCTCTAAGACAGTCAGTTGTAGGGCCAGTAAGCTACTGCTCATCCTCCATTCAGTCTTATGTATTCAGAAGGGGATTGGCTTAACTAGGATTTTGGGAGAGAATATGAACGGGCCTTAGCCTATTTGTGCACTCCTGTTTAAATGTGGGTCATCTTAGGTTGTCCAAGTCTCCTACCTTATACCTTAACCTAAGACCTGCATTAACTTTGCTCCTGTTGGTGTTCGTGCCTTGCAGCTGCTTTCATTGTGTCTCCCTGTATTTTAACATGTCTTCTATCTACATGCTGTATCTGAACTTGGATTTTATATTTACTGGTATGCTATGCTTAAAAATCGCACAAACATTCAGCCAAAGGGTAAAGATTTACAATTTGGCTTAAATATTTTGCTTGGTTGCCACTTTTTTTAAAACAGTATGTGCTAATCATTTCTTAGGTCAGATAGAAATGTATACATTTTATTGGATGGCATTGCCCTGACTGTGTGTGTGTTGTACTTCCTCATACAGCATCATACATTTATTTGTACAATGTCATGGAAGTGTAGATGCCAGGCAAAATGAGTCCAGCCTTCGCATTTGTCACAGGATACAAGGCTGATTTAAGGGAGCAGCATTGTTTCCTATCTATCAAATTTCAGACAGTGTGGGGAAAGCTTTTATTTTCTCTCATGATTACAAATGTGTTTTTTTTTCATTCTCTCTCATTTTCACAGTGTAGGCGGCTAACAGCTTGGTACTTTTTCAGCTGAAGGCACAGAATGAGATGTCATGCAGTTTAGCCACTGGTAATATTTTCTAAAGCTAATGAGCTGGTATAACCATATGAAGTATTAGTCCTAATATTTACTCTGGCTTTGCAAAATAAAATGAGAAGTGCATCCCATTTGTCTTGCTACATGCAGCCAGTGTCACATGTTTTTATTTCTACTTCTAGAAAAAGATTGTGGATCTGTATGCAGTTCTAAATATCAATAATGAATGTGTTCAAAGCAGCAAACATTTCTTAACATAGCATGTTCATTAATGGTATGTATTCTAAGTATTTTATTTTGAGCATTTGCCACCAACATAATGTTTACAGGTTACAACCTTGTGTTTAATTAGTAGTTAGTCCTGTTTCTAATTTGAAGTGTATACATTTGCTATAATTACCTGCTTTGTGTGAACTATTCTTCCTTTTTGCAATCTATCACTGTGCACTACCTTTTCTTGTATGCTACCCCACCTGTACTAATTGCCCATGTGTATTTTTTTATTCAAAGAAGTGGATCTTGCAGATGTAGTAGTTTTCAGCCACTAAAACCCATACATCTGCATACCTGACATTATATGTGTTACCCTTGTAAAGGGAGACTAGAGTAAGACACCCACATGTGAACTGCATTATTGTACTATAACCAATACCAATTAATTTCATGGGTCTGAAGCTGATTGTCTTAAAGTGCATGTTTCAGCAGTGACATAGCAGCTCTTAGAACAAAATGCAGAAAAAGGGACTGTAAAGACTGAACAAATGACGTTATCACAAGGAAAACACCATGTATCATATTTGCTATTGTGCTGTAAGTAGCATTCGAGCACCTGCCGCTCACATTCCTTTGCCCCAACTTTTTTTTCATCTCTCCCAGGTATAGTTCAAGTCTTAATAACCTGCACTTTGTTTTTATGCCTAATAAAATAGCCCAGAGGCTAATCATTCTTTCAGCAAGATAATAGTCTTAATCACATCTGCGAATCACTAAGTCTTTCAGGTGCCGCCCATGCCCTTTTGCTTATGACTACTTCCTCTTTAGGTCTACCTTTTCCACCTTTCCCATTGTCTTCTGTCATTAGTATGTGTGTGTCATGCACTCTGAGCCTTTATCAGTACACTAGCACCTTTGCTATATGCGCTTCTTTAATAGCTCTTCATGACCTATTCTGCCAAGCTAATTTCCCATCCTGTGAATAGCACTCAGAAATAGACATAATACACTAGCTTTACCCTTAACAATGCTCTGTGATAACATAAGTGAATGTTAGCCCAGTTTGTTACACATCCTCAAGACTTGTTGAACTCTGCCATTGTTTTTTTTTTCCTTACAGCACCACTTGATTGACCTTGAGTAAGTGTAACACCCAGTTTCTTGCAACCCCCAACCACTATGTATGTTTTTTCTGGAAATTCCAAACTGAGAGAGCATGCACTTCTTTATTATTAAATGACAGAGCTCACCTGTCTTCCACATGTGTCAGTTGTACGTGGAAATAGTCTCTGTCACTTTAGCCATTACATCACTTTTATTGCCAGCAGTTCTGTGGATCTGGTACTGGATCCTGACTGATGGACATGCAGCTTTGTGGATTTAATAATGGAACGCTGGCTAATGGACATAGTTCTGTGTCTAGTGGACAGCTCCTGGCTGTTGGGCATTCCGTTCTGTATATCCACTGATGTTATCCTGGCTGTTGATCACATAGTTCTGCGTGTTCCCTGCTGGATGTTGGCTGATAAAGATATGGCTTAGTGGTTTTGCAGAAAAGATGATATGTTCTAAGCTAAATAGTAGCTTTTGTTTCCATCCACTGTGGATCATCACATTAACAGAGAAAGGTCAGAATGTCTGTAAGTACTTAAAATGTAGCCACCCTTCTAGCAGCATCTTTGGTACTCTGACTCCTACTTCAATGTCCTTCTTGACTATTTCCCTTGTGCCAGAGTGTATCACCTACCATCAATGGAAGAAAGGTAAGATTTCCAAAGGCCAGTCATCCATTCCAAAAAGCTGTTATCGGTCACATCATTACTAAATCAGAATACGTAAACCTCAGGACCCTGCAGCATGACACAATGCAGTGCCAGTAATGTCTGCCCTTATTCTCCATTTTATATAACCTGATGCTGACAGATGCCCAGTGTGACTTTTTT
Organism: Protopterus annectens; assembly: GCF_019279795.1. NCBI lineage: Eukaryota > Metazoa > Chordata > Ceratodontiformes > Protopteridae > Protopterus > Protopterus annectens. Next base: position 1,951,751,367 of record NC_056737.1, read on the forward strand.
GTGAAGTACTCCACTTGCTTGAATTCAGGATGGATGGGAGAATCATCTTTATGCTGCTGAAATAGTTGCATCAGTTAACATACAGACACATTGCAATATTTGTACAGTTATTCTGGAAGGGCAGGCATATATGTTGTCCCTAACATGTAGAGCATTTACTTCCACCTAAACAGCAGTTTATGAGTTTGGTCACCTATAGTAGCTAATTAGAGAATTTGGCAAAGCTGGTCTTCTAAAACTGTTTCTGAGGCATTATCTGTGCGTAAATCTATATGAAGAACTTAGGCATGCAGGTCCACAACTCTTAACATTATAAATATTGCTGTTTTAATTATTAATGTGTTAAATGTAGTCACAGTCCTAAAGATGTCTCTCCATCTACAGCAGTGATTAATTGATGTAGACCAACAAAAGCATACTGGCATTTTTTTTTATTACAGACATTGCAGAGCCAACTTCACCATTGGCACGTGAGCATCATTCTAGAAGACAGTGACCAAGATTATTCACTTTCTACTTCGACCAGTGGTGGTCATGGCCTAAATTCTCCTTTACACACATTACATAATCTGTGGCTTTCCTGCCCACTGTTCTAGGTTCTAGATATAACAGATTTTCAGTATTTTCTATTTACAACCGAGGACTCTGGGCTCAATCATTTATACAGTGCACTGATGCCCTTACAATTGCTATAACCCAGACCCATCCAGCTTTAAAGGCATATGTAAATACACAGCATTTCCACCATTTTCAGTTGTTACTGATACCTGCATAATCTTCTGTGTTGCTAAGTGTTTTTTTTGACAATTCATATAATTCAGTAATTAAGTAATGTGGTAGGTAATATGGCCATGTCAAATGTATAGCCTTCATTTAACCACAGAAGCATTGCATTTGTCATCAACTTAAGCAATAAACAATGATTTATTGATTCATTTCCCTGATGCAGTATCTGGAAAAATAACACCCGCAGTCTAAACTGTCTAAATGCTAAAAATTTATTTTAACATAAACAGGTTTAACAAATAGAGGCATATACAAAAAGCAAGATGAAAAGTATGAAACAGCATCAAATAATATGTGCAGAAGAAAATCCATAGTTGAAATTAAATTTCCACAGCCAGTTTGAAACTTAGGAATGCATTCTGACTTACCTTTTCATTAAATTACATACAGTATTCTACCGTAGGAATTTTGTTAACAGAAAGTGATAAACCCTTCTCTTTAGGGACAGGCAGTTTTCCATTTCTCTTGCTTTTATTTTCACATTCCAAATACAATCAAACCAAAATTGTTTCATCTTCAACAATACTGATATATATGGGTTTTAACTTGCTATGGTGTCAGCATTCCAAGTCCCAGATCATCAGATCAGCAATTGAAAGTGTTTTACATGCAGAGTGTACTAGTTTATAAACATCTCATATTTGGTATAATTAATCATAATTATATGGTTAACTCATTTAGTTTTAAATCGTTTCTTGAACCATTCTGAAAACTAGAGATATTGTTTAATAAAGTGAATAGTAAGCTCACATAGCTTTTTTTTAGTTTAGAAAATTAAGTTGCCAGAAAAAATTAATCTTTTAATAAATTACTTGTATTCCTTTGCTGTGTTGGTTTTTATGCCATCTCAGTTTAACAAAATGTATGATTGTAGGCTGTCGTACAATTGGTTGCATTCACACAAAATAAATACATTCAAAGTTATATTACATAACAGCTAAAGAGAAATACTTCTGCAGAATTGTTTTCTTATTTCCATAAAAAACAATAACCTAGCAATAAATGTTCACTAATGAACTGTATATGCTAAACAGCAGCACTGCACTATTTCAAATCAAGATCTGTAATTCTAACATTTGCATCCTGTCAAAATACTTCTCAAAATTTGTTTAGTCAGATATGTAGCGCAGTGTGTGATATGTGGGCAAAATGTGTGTCATATAACCAAATGGGCCCACAAGTGTAATAAACAATAAAGTAAAGTACATTCACCCTATTAGTGTTTGTATATTATAGAGCTTCAAATATTATTTCAAATGTACGATATTTTTTATTTTGAATATTTTGCCCACCTGCTTATGCATCGCTTTAGTAGCATACATAGGTTTTATGCAAATTTAACAAAGATCTATATGGTTTGCTGATTAGATAGGAATGGCTGTAAAACATTTGACATTATTGGCTAAAACAGTGCCAACCTCAGTCAGCATGGCAGGTTTACTACTACCCAGTAACATTCAGCAGATATCAATGGCTGTGCTAATTAATGGAGGTACATCTGCTATGCTGATTGATGTGGCACTGTTTCAGTCGACCATTTCAAAATATTTTCTACCAATATCCTCAGAATTTTCTGGGCAAGTTGAGACAGTAGTACACGTTATTGTTTCATTCATTCATTTTCTGATACCTGCTTTTTCATACTCATGCTTAAAGCAAGTTCAGAAAATATGCTTTATTTATGGTATTGCAGGTACACACGTTGCAAGTCAGGACCCATTTCAGTCCCCATTACCTAGTGTTTTGCTGGCCTCTAAGTCTCATCAGCTGTCCCCTTGTTTGCAGTGATTCATTTCCTACTGTTGGTTTATGCAATAAAAGCAGTTGTTCTTAATTACTCATTCATCCATTTTATGACACCCACTTTATCTTCTTCACATTAGTGGACAGTTCCAGTTCATGTGTGAGAAAAAATTTATTTAATGTTTATGTATATCAGCTATTACATATTCAGTAACCATTTTAGCCCCATAAGTTGGATTTACAGTATTTGATGATTCCTGTTATGAGGAGCTCTGATTCAGGCATGGGTAATGTTGTGTCTTTCGGCTTTTCCCGGTTAGGGGTCGCCACAGTGGAACTCTGGTCAGCTAATGATTGGCAGTTGATTTTTACATGCTGAGTTGCCAGCCCTAATGCACAACCTTCAACGAAGGTACGCCCATTCATGCATGTCTCCACAGAAGACTCTCTAGCTGAGACTTGAACAGGACATCTTGCTGTGAGGCGACAACACTACCGCAGCACCACCACCGCGGATGATTCAGGCATGGGTAATGATTTATAAAATACAGGCATATATAAGTAATTATTAACTTATTGCAGGTCAGTGACCAGTTCAGCTATCACAGTATAGAGTCACACAATTTGTTGTATTTTGAGTTCCTTCACACTGTGCTTCTCATGAGGGTTGCAGTAGAACTATACTAAACCTGCAGAATTCAATTTAAAAATTGCACTTCACTGGCTTGGTGTACTTTGAATATTTTGGACTAATTCTCCAATCATCTTTTACTTTACCCCTCCCATTACTTCATTAGCAGTGTGAAGTGGTTAAATAGTCATAGGTTCATAGGAGGTTACTAGGCTAATGACTTTAGAGCCTTTACAAGTCTTGCCATGTTAATCCCTATTTGTTCATTTTTTGGTAGCTTGCAGAATAAATTATGAACAGAGTGGGTCTGTGATCAACACGGCTGCCCCTGTCCATGAGAGACATGGATGCCACCCCAGGGGTGAATTAGTGTTCTGACATCCAATTATCTAGGTTGCATTTGAATAGGGTCAGTGAGGAGCTCTGCTTTATGTAAATAGGGAGTCTATTTCAGAGAAGCAGCAGTCTCTGGGAGACATATCTGTCTCTCCAGCATGATCTGATAATGTCATAAGATAGGTTGCGAGCCCTGGAGTGAGTGACTCATGAGCCATTTGAATTGCAGATGTGCAGCATTTCAATAAGGGTAGAGTTAGGGATTGCCCTATAGGATAGGCACAAGTCACCTCTCAGCAGCCTATAAGATACAGAGTAAAGTGACAGAGCTTTCAGCCTGTCCATGTAGGTCATGGTTTGGAGTTCCTGCATTTTCTCAGTGAGAAACAAGTGAGGTGTCTCCAGCTGGTGCAGGTGTCTAGTGTGGTACATGCAAAAGGGTGCATTATACTTAGTGGTCTGATGAGGGTCGAGAACATTGATGTAATAACATTCCTTGACATGGATGCTATGCCCTTGCTTATGAGGTGAGCTACATAGAAGGCTTTCCTTATCACTGTGGAAACTTGGTGGTCAAAGTTTAGATTGCTATTAACTTGTATTCCAAAGTCTCATACCATTGGAATGGAACTCAGAGGAGGTGCTGTCAATATTGTAATTTGTAGGGAATTCTGCTTCACCAAGTTTTAGACCATGGCTTTGGCAACAGTCGTTTGTTTGTGTTAGCCCTTCCTGTAATATGTTGACATTGTTGGGGGACTCAATGATTGTTCCCAGTTTGCAATCATCAGTAAACTTGGTGAGCCAAAGGCCATCTACTTTGGCCTGGACCTCTGAGAAAGAGATGCCAAACAGTAAGGGGCCCAGCACAGATCCATGTAGTACTCAACTGGTGACGGGTCTACTGGTGTAGGTGGAGTCACCAATTTTGACAGTGTGTGTTGTGTCTGTGAGCCATTTGGCTGCCCATTTAGTAGCATAAGGGTTAATCCCTATCTGGGAGAGTTTCTCAGTAATGCCAGAGTTGGGAATTGTGTTGAAAGTATTGGCAAGGTTGAGATAGGCTGTGTGCACTGTCTTACCTTTGTCCATGGCTTTGGTGACATTCTTAAACAAGTCTTCATGTTTAATAAGCATAATCTACTCTTAACAAAGCCAGACTGGGTTGGGTTCAGAATTTGGATGTCGCCTATGTCCTTGTTAATAAGGTCCATGCAAATTCTTTCATGGCCTTGCAGATGAGGCTGTTTAGACTTATGAGTCTGTAGTTTGCAGGTTCAGTTGATGGACCTCTTTGTGCTGAGCGATTACTGTTGCTGTTCTCCATTCTGCAGGAACATAGCCAGTTCTCAAGCTATGATTAAAGAGAACACAAAGTGGGTCCACTAGATCTTGTTTTAGACTGTTTAGTAAATATCCTTGGATATTATCTGGTCCCACTGAGGCCATGTTTTTGACCTTGGGGAGTGCAGAGATGACCTGTTCTCTAGAGACACTAGGCAGGAGATTGGTGTCAGGTATGCTTTGGGATATGGTAGGTGGAGATAGAGGGGTGAAGTTTGTGCTGAATATGTCAGCTACAGGTTGGCGATATCTTCTGGTGTAGTATGAGTGATCCCATCTACAACAAGTTTGGCACATAGCTGGGCATTCCCTTTTAGGCTTTGGACAGAGTTAAGTAATGTGTTATGATTGTTCTTGGCTAGGGATGTGATTTTAGTTTCATAATTTGGTTTAGAAGACTACAAGATTTCTTATTTTCCTGTTTACGTGTAGGAGGGAACTCTATCTCTGCAGTGAGATATCCCTCTTGCTTTTGTATAATAGATTCTTCCTCATGTTATATAATCTGTTTTTACTTGAAGTCCACCATGATGGCTTGTTTTTATGGGAAAACCTGTTTTTTATCTGGTCAGGTACAGCAGAGTTTATGGGGCAGTGATGGCGAACCTATGGCAGGCATGTCAAAGGTGACACACGTCACAATGTTTTGGATGACACACCAGCGATCACCAACAACCATATAAGGTATTGCAGCTTAGCTAGACTGCTAAAATTGAAAAAAGTCATGTTATTTCAGATCACATTTTGTTCCCTTTAAAACCCTTCACACCATCTTCTCTACTACTCAGCATGTTACAGATTCAGCACAATCCCCCAATGTAGATTAAAAACAAAAAGTTAAAACACTTCTGCAGCCTAACACAAGAACTGTTTGCAGTTTATATGAAAAGTGGGTGGTGGTGATATATCAATATACTAAATATATTTATTAACTACAAACTTATATAACCAGATTTAGGTTGACATACATTAGGTTGTATTCACACAAAAGAGATCCATTCATTGTTAAACTGGGTAACAGCAAAACAGAAACATCTGTGCAAAATTGTTTCTTATTTTCATAACAACAAAGAACCTAACAATACTGTGATAAACTGAGAGGCTGCCAGCCCAGCTAGATAGAATTTTGTAAATAATTATATGTCTTTGTAAATGTTAATATGATACACAGGCTCGTTTGACAAATGAAAGAAAACTGTGTTATGTGCTGAGTGTCAAAAAATGTAACCACAGTGCACCCTGCTAGAAGAAAGCTGATAAAGAATGTTATAATTAACTGTGTGTGATCTCAAGCTAGGAGACAGGATGTCTGCAGCAGAAAATTCTTTATATTGTCTTAAGACAGAGATAATTACTAGGTTTCACATGTAAAGTGTCTTTTATTGCTGTGACTTCCCGGCACCTGCAGATCACAAATCCATGTTAAATTTTGAGTTCTGTTTGCCTGGAAACATCATCAGAAGTGACAAGAATGATGTAATCTGAAATGACTCAGCAGTCATGTTTATTATCAATTTAAGGACTAGCTCAGAAAGAAAAAAGTGCATTTTGTATTTTGTTCCAAAGCTGGCAACATCTCACCAGCACTTTGCCTTGTAAGTAGCATTTAGATCTTAGTATTTCTGTTAGAGATAGATAGGAATATAGCCGAATTAGTGTAGATGTTATTTATATTTATGTGAGACTATCCTGCAATGTTGTTTTAAAGTACTCCCTGTGATTTCTGAACTCTCTATTGTCACTGTGTTGAATTAATGAGTACTGGCTTGTTATTTTATTATTTATTATTAAATATTTTAAACCTTTTAAATGTGGCTGTTTTGTGTAGAGATAATTTAAGCTCCTAGAGTACTTGCATGTATTTGGTGATACTAAACAAGCCACTCCAATAGCCTTATCTGTTTGTCACACTTACCAGTTGGATCATAATAGCATTGCACAGTAGAATTGGACACCCTTTGGTAAGGGCCTTTATTGTAGCTGATAAGTAATGGTTGGTGGCAGTTGGTGCTACCTTATAGTCTGGCAGAAGGGGGTATAGCTAGTGAACCTGTGCCAGCTTTCCCCAGGAGTATCTGTCTGTTTGTATATAAATCAAATCTCAAAGTTCATGTGTGTCAGCTACTTGGGCAGGGAAACAAAGCACTGTTTGGTCAGAGAGGGTGCTGGAGGTTTTGGCTTGACCATTTGGTTGAGATCTGAACCCTGTAGCTGTGCCAGTGGGAAGTCTTATTTGGGATCTGGAGAGAAAGTGAGAAACTAGCCCAAACTGACTGTGATCTCTGTGTGCTCTTAAACTGTGTGTGTACTTGTTATCCTCCCAATGTGGATGCTCCTCACTGGTGTTAGTGGTGAGGATCGAGGCTCCTTGATTACTGGGCCAGTGCATGGGCATCACATATTAATTGTTTGACAGTTGTGGGATATCCACTTCAAATATTAATTGTTTGATAGTGGTGATTTATCCACATCACATATTAATTGGCTTGTAGTGGTGTAGATAGTGAATTCCTGTAGCTTGTATATAGTGATCACCAAAGGTGTTTTTGTACTCTAAATCAGCTGCGCAATGAACATTCAGAGTTCAGATCACAATTGTTTTATTTCTATTATTAGCTTAGTCAGGAAGAGTAGGCAGACATGTCAGCAGAGGAGTATGGCAAGCTGACAAAGGAGCCAGTTGGCTGAGATGTGCCAGGCTAAAGGACTGGTGCATGGAAACCTGACTAAGGCAGCCATGATTGCAGCTTTCATCACAGCTGCATCTGAGAATAGCAACCAGGAAGATGATCAGACTGGCCGTGGAAATGTACAACACACAGAGAATGGACAGCTCAACCTTTCTACAGAGGGCTCAAAAATCCATCTGGAGCTAAAGAGACTTGAGTTGGAGGCCAAGTGTCTGGAAATAGAAGTAGCAGAGAGACTTAGGCATCTAGAGACTGAAGAAAATGAGAAACTGCTATGCCTGGAAGGTGAAGAGAAGGAGAGGCAGAGGCGACATGAAAAGGAGATGTTGACTCTTCACCAGAGTCATAGAGGTCATGGGGAAGGGAGTAACCAAACTCCAGAAGTAAGAAATGTCAGTAAATTTCTTCCCCCGTTTACACAGGGGGATAATTTTGATAGTTTCATTCATATATTTGAGAGGGTGTATAAACAGTATAATGTTGACCAAGGGGTCTAGGTATGATTCCTGATGCCATTACTCCATAGTAAAGCTGTAGCTGTTTTGTCCAAACTGTCTGACAATGACTTCTTAAATTATAATGCTGTAAAAAATTGTTTGCTAGAATTTTTTAAGCTAACACCTGAAGCTTATAGGAAAAAGCTTTGTGAGCATAGACACAAGGCAGATGAAAGTGTATGTGAATATGTTGTTGAATTAAGCACTTACTTTCATAGGTGAGTGAGTGGATGTCAGGTCACCACTTTTGAAGGGCTGGTAGACCTTTTGGTGAGGGTAGAAGCACTTAGAACTTTTCCTGAGGATATTAGGATCTGGTTAGCTGATAGACAATGCTCTACTGCAGATGAGTTGGGGAAAAAGGGAGACCTAGCAAGCAGGTCATCCCTGTACAGGAAAGGGACTCCCAGTGCTGCTCATGGTTGTAAGGGAACCCATGGTGGGCAGCCGAAACTACCCCAACAGAATCTGACAGTAGCAGGGGAAGCCACTAGTCCAGGTACACATCCAGGACCTAGGCTTAAATGTTTTGAATGCATCCAGTGGGGCCATGTAACATATAGATGTCCATGGAGGTGGTGGGGAACAAAAGGTGATGGAGCCAGGAAGTGGGAATGACAAAATGCCAATAGTAGGTTGTCTTGAGACAACAGGGGTACCAAACTACCATCCTGCAGATGTCCTGATAGGGAAGAATTTTGATAATGCAGTACCATGTGTTAATGCTGTTATATGCAGTCAGGCTTGGAGACAAGCTTGTGGTCTGGTAGCCTAGGGGAGACCCAGTCAGACTGCATACTTGCAGCCAGGACTGGTGAGGTGTTTTCTTAAGGGAGGGTGCCACCCTGTACCAGGAAGACTGAAGGTGAGCCACTACAGGTGCTTGTGCGTACTGATGTTCCCTTGAACAGAGTGACTGCAAGGGCAGAGATGAGTAGTAGTACACAGGCTGACAGGCACTGCTGTCAGAGGATACCAGACTTCCAGTGGAAGGGGAGCTGGGAAGGGTTACAAAGAGAGTTGAGACAGGCTTAGCTCTCAGACCCTACATTACAAGGCCTGATGGAGGTAGCTAGTGAGGCACCTGATTCTCAAGGGAAGAGGAAATCTGTATACTGGGACAAAGGGTTATTGTATAGAGAATGAACCCCTGAGGGAGGGCTAGAGGGTAGTTGGTAGTGCCCAGAGCCTACCATCTGGCACTTCTAGCCATAGCCTATGATATTCCCTTTACAGATCATATGGGCATAAACCATACAAACAGACATATTATCTAGAACTTTTATTGGCCTGGGATTTCCACCTGTGAGCAGAACCAAAAGGAAGGCAAGGCAGGACACAAGGTGAAAGCTGCTTTGATGCCTTTGCTTGTTATTCAAGAGCCATTTCAGATGGTAGCTGTGGATATTGTGGGGCCACTGAGTACCCCAAGTTCCACATGGTAAAAGTATATCCTAGTGGTAGTAGATTATTATACAAGATACTGTGAGGTTGTGGCTTTGTCCTCCATTAAGGCAGAAAAGGTGGCAAATGCTTTGTTAGAGATTTTCAGCAGGGTAAGTTTCCCAAATTAAATACTGACTGACAGAGGTGCCAATTTCATGTCAGACCTGCTGGCTTGTCTGTGGAAGTACTATGGGGTGAACCACCTAAAGACCACCGTCTACCATCCCCAGACTAATGGTCTTGTTGAGAGGTTAAACTCTAAACTCAAATCCATGCTATGGATATTTGCAGACCATTTTAAGAGGGAGTGGGATAAATATTTGCCCCATCTGTTTGCTTACAGAGAGGTTCCCCAGGAATCCACAGGTTTTTCACCCTTTGTTATTGTATGGGCAGAGGGTGAGGGGGCCTCTAGATTTCATTCGTGATGAGGGGGAGGTTGAGTGTGAATCTCACCAGGAGTCTGTTGTGGCATATGTCCTAAACCTCAGGACAAGTCTCAGAGAACTCATAGGCTTGGCCCAGGAGAACTGGCAGAATCCCAGCAGCAGAAAAATGTCTTGGATGACAGGAGTGCTCGAGCTACAGAGTATGCTGTAGGGCAGCATGTAATGGTTCTCATTCCTGTCAGACACAACAGGCTTCAGGCAACTTGGGAGGGACTCTACAAGGTGGTAAGGAAGGTCAGTAATTTTAACTACATGGTGGAACTGCTAGGCAGGAGGCAGGGGCATAAATTGTACCATGTTAACATGATGAAATCTTACACTGATAGCGAGGCCCTTGTGCTGAGTATTTGCAGTGGATTGCAGGAGGAGTCTGATGGTGATCTGGTGAATGATCTCCTCAGTGAGGCTCAGGCCGATACCTCAGTGGAAGAGGTAGCAATGTCCTAGATGCTATCTCTTACCCAGGTTCGAGAAATCTGAGCAGTGTTACAGGAGTTTGGGTACATGTTCACTGGGATGGATACAGGTCCCCAAAGGCCTATTAGGCAGGCCCCTTATAGGGTGTCTGAGAGAATTAAACAAACTATGAGGGAGGAGATACAGGAAATGTTGGAGCTAGGGGGAATTCAGGAGCTCAACAGTCCCTGGGCCTCCCATTGGTGCTGGTACCAAAGAAGGATGGCAGTAACAGGTTCTGTGTGGACTACAGGAAACTAAATAGTCACACAGAGTCAGATGCTTACCCAATGTGTAGGACAGATGAAACCCTAGAACTACTGGGTGGGCTAAGTATCTTACCAATATTAATCTTACCAAGGGTTACTGGCAGGTGCCCTTGACTCCCAGTGTTAGAGAGAGGTCAGCCTTTGTGACTCCTTTTGGCTTGTATGAGTTCATAAAGATGCCCTTTGGGATGAGAAATGCCCCAGTAACTTTCCATAGGCTGGTAGATCATCTCCTAGCAGGATCAGGAGATTTTGCCCTTGCTTATCTAGATGATATTGCCATCTACAGCCATATCTGGCAAAAGCATCTTGAGCATGTCAGGGAGGTGCTGGGCAGACTATAGAGGGCAGGGTTGATGATTAATCCCAGCAAATGTCATGGGGGATATGTTAAAGGTCTCCTACCTGGGACATAGATTGGAGAGTCAATCAGGCCAGAACCTGCCAAAGTGGAAGCCATTCAGGCATGGCCTGCTCCTGTTACCAAACGCAGGTGAGGGCATTCTTATGGACAGCAGCGTACTACAGAAAGTTTGTCCCCAATTATAGTACCATAGCTGGTTCCCTCACAGACCTGACAAGGGAAAACAGGTCCGATAAGGTAGTGTGGACCCCAGCAAGTGAGCAGGTATTTCAGAAGCTTAAAGAAGCTTCTGGATGACCCCCTGTGTTAGCCAGTCCAGATTACTGCAAAGAATTTGTGGTGCAGATGGATGCTTCAAACCATGGGGTGGGGGCTGTACTTAACCATGTTTCCTCAGATGGAGGAGAGCACCCATTGATATATGTCAGTTGTAGGCTCCAACCCAGAGAAGAATGCTATACATCTGTAGAAAAGAAATGCCTAGCCATAGTATGTGCACTGCAGAAACTTCAGCCTTATCTGAAGGGAAGGAATTTCACTGTAGTTACAGACCACAATCCCTTAACTTGGCTACAATGAGCAAGCCAGCAAAATGCCTAGTTACTAAGTTATAGCTTAGGATTGCAAGCATATGATATGACAGTGAAACACTACAGTGGGGTTAGAAATGCCAGTGCAGATGGGCTATCAAGACAGGGAATGGAGTAAGGTATTCCCAAATAGGTGCAACCCTCTCAAGCAATGTTTCTCAAGGGTCATTTGAAAAACTAGCTTGAGTTTTTTGGTGGGGGTTGTGACACTGCTAGCCCAGCTATCTGGAATTTTGTAAATAATCATATGTCATTTGTGAATATTAATATGATTCATATGCTTGTGTTAGAAATGTAAGAAATCTGTATGTTATGTACTGAGCTTCAAGAATGCAACCACAGTGTACTCTACTGGAAAAGAACAGAAATGTATATGAACTATATACCTGTGCAAATGTATGTTTTAATAGTAGAAGCTGGAACATATAGAGTTAACTTGCAAAAATTCAAGAAAATAAGTTAGAATCAAAGTGTTTTATGATTGTGTTATCTCTGTTTCAATGCAGCAAGCACACACAATGTCTAGACCTAGATCATTTTAATTTAAAAACTAAAGTGTTTTATTGCTTCCTAGCAGCTGCACATCTGAGAGATATGTACTTCTCACACAGAGAAGATACAATTCTGTTGGTATCTGTCAGCCTGGGAACTGAAGGCAGGTGACAAAGAGTGATGTCTTCTAAGCTGACCCAGCAGTAATGTTTGATAATAATTTAAGAACTCTCTCAGTGAAAGACTTGGCATTTTGCATCTTATCTTGGATGTGGAATCATCCACTCATCATCATCTGCATTTGCCTTGCTAATAGTAACTAGGGTACAGTAATTTCTCTTAGATGCAGATAGGAATATAGTAAAGATTAGTTTAGATGTTTTCTGTATTTATTTGAGACTATCCTGCAATGTTGTTTTAAAATATTTCCTGTGATTCTGTACTCTGTAGTTAATGTGTTGTTTGAGTATTGTCTTGTTCTTTTATTATTTATTATTAAATATATTCAAACCTATCTTTGTGGCTGATATTTGTAGACATATTTAAGCTCTTAGAGTACTTGCATATGTATTTGATGACACTGTACAGACCACTCCAATAGCCTTGCTCTTGGTCACCCTTACCATTTGGATAATAGTAACTTTACACAGTAGGATTGGTCACCCTTTATAAGGGCCTTTATGGTAGTTGATAAGTAGGGGTTGGTGGCAGTGATAACTACCTTATAGTCTGGGCAGAAAAGGGCATAGCTAGTAAACATGTGCCAGCCTTCCCCAGGTGTGTGTTTGTATATAAATCATATCTCAAAGTGTGTGTGTGTGTGTGTGTGTGTGTGTGTGTGTGTGTGTGTGTGTGTGCGTGCGTGCGTGCGTGTGTGTGCGTGTGTGTGTGTGTGTGTGTGTGTGTGTGTGTGTGTGTGTGTGTGTGTGTGTGTGTCAGCTACTTGGGCAGGGACATGAAGCACTGGTTCTACAGAGAGGGTCCTGGAAGTATTGACTTGACCCCCTCAGCTGAGATCTTAACCCTATGACTGTGACAGTGGGGAGTCTTATTGGAAATCTGGAGAAAGAGGGAGGAACCAGCCCTAGACTGACTGTGCTCTTAAGGGAAATTGTACTTTACTGTGCGTATACTTGTCATCTTCCCATTGTGTACATCCCTTAGTGTTGTCAGTGGTGAGGATTGAGGCTCCTTGATTACTGGGCCAGTGCAGGGGCATCACAACTCCTTTTAATATGTTGTGCATATTTAAAGACGCTGTATATACAATTGGGTTTATCAATCCCATCCCACCTCTGTTATTCTTTCATATATAAAATTACTTTCTTTACAGGGTTCAGTCTTGACCTCCAGATGAATGAAAATATTGTCATCATAATTTCTTACCTCACCACGTAAATGTTTGCAATGTAAGCTATTTTATCCATTATTATAGTCTTTATTAAATGTGACGTCTTTCTGTAAGAAAATCTATATATTTTTCAGAAAGTAATCCTAGCTTTGATTCCTTTAATAATTTTGTCCCATTGCTCATATTTATATTCACTTCTACCAAATACTATACCACATATGTTTATACACCTTTCATTATATTTTACACCTCTTTTTATACTTTCATAACCAAATCCTTTACTTTTCTCTTTATACTTAAACCAAGTAAGTTTCTTTAATATTGTACTTAATTTTTCATTTATTTCTTCCATCCACAATTTTTTAGCAGTTATTACAATGTCATCAGCATAAGTATGCATTATTAGTATTTGTACCTCCTTCATCATACTATATCCTCCATCACTTGCCATTTTATTTTATTTCCTTAACTACTACATTCATGACTAATAAAACTATTACACTGCTGGCTGGACAGCCTTGTTTTATTCAACAGTCTATTTTCACATCTTCCCCAATTCAACCATTTATGTTTAATTTCATATAGTTTTTCACATATTGATTTAATAATATGTAATATTGTGTCACTTATATGCCTGCAAAATTCTCTATAATGCTTCATATTGAATATTATTGAAAGACATGCGTAAATGGGTGTTTCCTCTTTGAAGGTTGGATGTTGAGCTGGCACCTCGGCGTTTGTGAAAATCTACTGCCAATCATTAGCGGAACGGAGTTCCGCTGTGGCGACCCCTAACTGGGAAAAGCCAAAAGACAGACATTGAATATTATCATATGCCTTACTTACATCACCTATCATAACCTTTACATCTACATTTTTGCAAATAATGTAATCAATTACATCTCATATTAACCACAACCAGTCCTGACTTTCCTTTTCTTTTCTTCCAAACAAATTTTGATCATATAACCATAGGACTGTAGGATCATAGGAAGTTACTAGGCTATTGGTGCTGAGGCCCTTACAAGCCTAGCCAGGAATTTAGCCCATATTACAAGTCAGCACCCTATACCACTGTCCAGCATGGACATACGTGGAATCACAGGGATGTATTTTCTGTTCCCCCATCCAGTTATGCAGGTTGCACTTAAAAAGATTTAATGAAGTACTCTGCTTTACATGGAGAGGGAGTCTGTTCCCCAAAAGGGGGAGTCTCTGAGACACAAATCTGTCATGCCAACAAATCCTATTGATGTCACAGACCAAGTTGAGCTCTCGCACACGGGTTACTCAAGTGGAGCTTGACTTCTGGATATGCAGCAGTCCCATCAGGGAGGGATTTAAGATTGCTTTGTATGCCAGACAGAGGTCACCTCTGAGGAGTTTGCAGGAGATTGAGTAGAGGAATAGGATTTTTAGCCTATCTGTTTAGGGTAGATGTTTGAAGCCCTGGATTCTCTAGGTGAGGAATCTCTGTGGTCTCTTCAGCAGCTGCATGTGCTTTGTGAGGTACATGTCAAAAGGGGCATGATATTCAATAATCGGTCTTATAAGGGAAGAATACAGGGATGTTGCGACTACCTTGTCCCTGGATGAGATACCTTTACTAATGAGGTGGGCCAAGTAGAAAGCTTTCCATACAATGGAGGCAATATGGTGGTCAAACGTCAGTTTGCTATTAACCTGGTTTCCAAGCCCCTTATGACTGATTGTGTGCTTAATGCCTTATTATCAATGTGATAATTTGTGGGGACGTCATTCTCCCCAAAAGGGATGACGATGAATTTTCTGGCACTCAGTTTGAGGCCATGTTTTTGGCACGAGTCATTTGTTTGGGTGGGACCCTCTTGAAGGATGTCAACATTACTAGGGGAATTGATGACAGCACCCAGCTTGCTGTCATCTGCATACTTGGTCAGCCATAGCCTACTAGATTTGGCCTGCACATCTGAGAAGTATATCCCAAACAACAGAGGCCACAAGTGATATACCTTGGGTACACCACTTGTTACGGGTCTACTGCTTGAGGTTGCTTTCCCTATTTTGACTAGGTGGGTTCTATCACTGAGCTAGTTTTCTTTCCATCTGGTAACATATGGATTGATACCTAGTTGAGAGAGTTTATCTATTATACCTGCATGGGGAATAGTATCAAAGGCTTTGGCCAGGTCAAGGTAGGCAGTGTGCACTGTCTTCCTCTCATCTACGGCCTTGGTGACTGTCTCAAAGAAGTCAACCAAATTTAACAGGCATGACTTCCCCTTGACAAAACCAAACTGTGTGGAATCAAGTGTCTGGAGGTTGCCAATGTCCTTGTTAATGAGGTCCATGATAATCTGCTTCGCGGCCTTGCAGATTAGGCTAGTTAGGCTGACGGGTCTATAATTTCCTTGATCAGTGGATGCTCCACCTTTGTGCAAAGGGATGACAGTAACTGTCCTCCACTTGGCTGGGATGAAGCCGGTACTCAAGCTTTGATTAAATAGGGTGCCTAATGGTGCTGCAAGTTCCTACCTGAGTTGATATAGGATGCAGCCTAGGATGTTATCAGGTCCCATGGAGGCTATATTTTTTTGCCTTTGAGAGGGCAGTGATGACTTGCTTCCTAGAGATAAAGGGAGAGGGGCAGGTACTGGGGATGTCCTGTTAGGCTGGCTATATCTACAAGGTTTGTATATGTAGTATCCTTGACTACCAGTTCTGAGCCAATATGGGTGCTTCATTTGAGATTGTAGACATATGGGAAGAAATCCTTATGATTGTCTTTAGTAGATGTGGCCAGTTTGGACTCAATGTTTGCTTTGGAGGGTTTCACTAATGCTCTTATTTGCTTGCTCAGGCTAAGGAGAGATTGCTTCCAGTTAGACACCTGCTCCTTCCTGGTCCTAGACAACAATTTTTTTCCTTTTATTATAGAGTTAATTTATTGTAGATGTCCACCAGACATGTTTACTCTTCCTTGAGGAGGAGGATTTCATCCTGTCTGGTATTCCTGAATCCATGCAGCTATATAAATGCTCATATAGTACTTTGGTGTAAGTTTTGACATATGTGCCAATTTCTGTGGAGGGGGAATGGGCTGTGAAGCTAGTTTATACCTTCCCTCAGGAGGTTGTAATCAGCTTTGGAGAAGTTTTTTTGTTTGACCCTAGTAAGGGGGGGTGGGATTGGGGGGAGATGATGACTTCGAAAGTGACTGATTTGTGGTCAGATCTTATTAGGGATGATGACACTGTAGGTATGATGCAGTGGTTACTCATGTCAGTTAATATGACTGATTTGTGGTCAGATCTTACTAGGGATGATGACACTGTAGGTATGATGCAGTGGTTACTCATGTCAGTTAATACCAAGTCCAAGATATTTTCACCTCTTGTGGGGGTGTCAACCAACTGGTACAAGGCATTTGCGTTGACAAAATCAGTGAATCTCTGGGCATTTGTGATTTGGTGTGAGTATTTCTTCCAGTCTATGGTTGGATAATTAAAGTCATCCAGGATCAGGGTAAAGGGTTCAATTTTGATAGATTTGAAGAGGTCTAGATAGGTGGAGTGGGCATCTTGAGTCAGAGTTGGAGGCCTGTAGCTAGCTATGATTTGAATAGGAGTCTTGTCAGTTGTTAACTGCCCCTGGAGTATTACCTGTGCATCATAATGTTTGACCAGCCTAGAGGTGTGTATGTCTTTTATATATATTGCAACTCCACCTCCTTTTGTTTTGCTGCCCACAGCTTGGGGACTGAATGAATGATAGGATGAGTAACCTGGTATGACTGGGGTACTCTCCACAGCTTTGAATCAGGTTTCTGACTCAGTAAATGTCAGTGTTTTCCAGGGTTAAGAATGCTTGCAATGAGTGCAGTTTCACCTTTCCATTTTACATTGTACTCTTTTAGCTATTATTTTCATAAAAAAATGTAGTCTGTATTATTTAACTTTAGAGGTCTCCATTTTATCTCATTTTTATTTCCTTTCTTAGACATAAATTTTAAAGCCCCATACAAATTTCCTTGTACATAATCCCTGTTTCCATCCATTCATTTATAACTTGTATAAATACCACTTTTTGCCAGTCTTCCGTGTCCTTATACCTATTTTATTCAATCCAATCTAATCCTGTGGCTGAATTTATGTTAACATCTTTCATAATCTCATTTGACTAATTTATACTTATTTTTTCTAAATATTCATTTTCTTTACTAAATATTTCACCATTATAAATTTGTTCTATGTCCACTTCTCCTTTACTATATGACTCTAGTACATAGCTCTTAATTATTTCATATATTCCTTCTTGCTTCTTAACTTGTTTCCCTTCTTTATTTTTTAGTTCTCTTATTAATTTTCTTTCTTTCAGTATTTTAGATAAATATGGTGTTACTTCCTCTTTTTTCCTGGTAAACAATATGTTTGCTTATATAACAAATTGTTTTTTTTCCCTTAATTTTTATATATATTTCTCATTCTTTTTCATATAATAATCTATCACTTCCACTAAACCATTAAAAGTACTAAATACTCTGCATTCCATTTTTTCTCTTTGCCTTTTCTCTTATACACATTCTAAAAATACCTTTTTTTATATTTCTTTTTAAACTGTATCCACCAAATGGTCCAATTTACATAGAAAGGTTTTATACTTAATATGTTGTTTCCATAATTCTATAAGCTCTTTTTTTTCTCCTGTATCTAATTCTTTTTCATCAGTTCTTTTAATTCATTTCCTATTTAATATATTCCTAATTTTCACGATTTTTTATCCAAATAGCCACATGATGACAAAATCCAGTATGTCTTATTCATATTGAATTTTTCTTGTCTTTTATTATATATCACTCTGACTCTTCTTCACTTATTTGTTTCTTTTTCTTATCTTTATCTTTAATCTTAAATGCAATGTCTACATTTTTCAATTGTGGTATATCTTCCTGTACAGCAGCATCCTCTTGTATCTCCTTTTCTTGTATAACTTCATTTATAGTTTCTTTCTTGTTTTCATTTTCTTGTGTCTCTATCAAACACTCTAAGAATCAGTGTCCTGCATTACCACATTTTTTAGACTTCAATTTACTTTTCTTTGTATTATGACCTGTCTGCCCACATAAATAACATCTTTTTTATCACATTCATTAATTAAATGATCATTTTTTTTTCACAAAAATAGAAAGTTTTAGCTTGTCCTCTATATTTCACAAAACCTCTATTACCATGAACAGTAATAATACTAGGTATATGTATCACATTGTCATTTACCATTTTTAAAATTACTCTACATTCCCATTCCTCTGTCCATAGTCCTTTTTCATCATATATTTTAGCAGTGTTCAGCGTGCCTTTACATATTGTTAACAAATGTTATTTCATTTCTTTTGCCTCCATTTCAGTTCTTTTGTTTAAGAAAAGGTTGTACAACATATTTTGACCATGGAAAGTTTTTTTTTCTTTTTTCTTACCCCCCCCCCCCAAAAAAAATTTCCATAGCTTGACCAGTTTCAATTATCAAGTCACAAAATGTTACTTTGTTCATTAAAAAGAAAGCTCTTACCTCTGCAACCTTAACACCCAGTGGTACTAAAATATAATCCCATACCTCATATCTGTCTAAACCTCCTCCTTTTTTGCTGTACATCCAAACAACAAATTCTTTCTTTGTTTACTTTATTCCAAACTCCTCTTTGGCCACTTCTCCCACTATTCCAGCATAAGTCTTTTTCTCAGGAACCTTCTCTGGTAGATTTTCTTTTTCTGTTTTCTCCATAATCTCACTGCAGGATACTGCTGCCCCACTTTCGAGCTTACTCTGGTTTATCATCTCCATCAGGTAAACATCCTGCAACCCTCTCAATTGGAGGGTTGAAATAATGCATTTTCCACTGTTTCTGTCAATTCAAACAAATTTTTCTGGAAATGTTGCTCTGAATCCATTTCCACCTCTGCAGTCACCTTCTTTTCCTTCTCAACTTTCTCTCCACTCAAAAACAAATTTTCTCTGCTCCCAAATCATTTAAGAACATTTCTGGTAATGATTCTACAATTTTGCCTTCATTTTCAATACTTTTCATGGCCATTTCACTTTGGCTTACATAAATACATAAATTACAATACACTGAGGTTGTCAGAAAGTCATTCCCCAAGACTGCAAGGTCCATTAAGAATATGACCAGTGAAAACTAAGCATCGCCACACATATTGGAACAGCCACAGTCACAAGTCACCAGGTGGTAGAGTATCCCAAATCCAGTGCATCAGTGTTGTCAGCAGACATAAATAAAAACGCAATAATGATTGATGACTCCACTGTCAGGCACTTTGATTCTGCTCTCATGAGGCTGCACATAAGCAGTTATAAGATCACAAGGCAGCTTGATAATGTTGTTGTTTGTTTGCTTTTTCCCGGTTAGGGGTCACCACAGCAGAACTCAGGTTCGCTCATGATTGGCAGTAGATTTTTACAGTGCCAAGGTGCCAGCTCGATGCCCAACCTTCAATGAAGGCATGCCCATTCTACGCATGTCTTTTGAATGCCACTCGACCGCGGGGTAGACATGCAGACTCCACACAGAAGGTGCTACAGCCAAGAATCAAATGGGAGAACCTCTTGCTGTGAAGCAACAACGCTACTGCTGCACCACTTAAAAAAAAAAAACAACATTCTGGGTGCTTTACAATATTTTGTCTCATTAACTGAAGTATATCTTATACAGTTCTTTAAAACATGATGGCTATTTCCTTGCTTTACCCCTGACTAACTTCTACCCCCTCAACTGTGTGCCTATTGAGGATGTCTTGCCTCTAATTAACTATATCTTAGTTATTTGGTTAACAATCCAATAGCTTTGTATTAAATTGTATGACCAAATGGTGTTATAGCCTTAAAGAATGTACGTCTGTATGGAAATTGTAAAACTGATATACATGTATATATGATACATTTCTATGTAGTATAGAGCTTTTCTCCCCGGGCCTACGCTAAAAATGGACATTAATCCAGTCAGACTATCCCGGTCAACAAATATAAAATAAATAAATAAATATATGCAGGTGCTTAAAAAAGGTTAGTTGCTGAAACACTGCTGCAATTCATGCTAAAATGCTTTCCAAAAAGGAGAGCCTATAAAAGCAATTCACTCCAAGGTGATGATTGAATAGGTGGTGTTAAGGGGTATACAGACTATTAGTGATAGAGTTGGAATGAAATATTTTTAAAGCCAGTGGAAGAGGAGTGAAAGCTGAGTGTACTAATGAAAGAAGGCGTGCAAAGAGATTATGGAAGAGATGGAGGGGATGCAGCAGGCTGTTTTGATAACAGAAATACTGCGAGAAAAATAATGAAATAAATGGGAAGCAAGAAGAGAATGGAGAAAACGGATGGCAAATGGAGTGAGCTAAAGAGAATCCTCCATTCCTTATATGAAAAGATGATCATGTCCTACACTGTCATAGAAATCTTCTTTATATTTACTTGGAATGACAGTACTCAGAATTACTGCAAACTTTGAGAATCTTTGGGCAAAGCATCTGAAATGTACTTCTACTGACTCTGTTATTCATTACATTTTAAACACAAAGAAAAGAAGACAGAGCACTCAGCGATAAACTGCACAGATACCAAATAACCAAAAAACAATCTGTAAAAGCTGTGCAGACACACGACAGGCAATAACACGAAATCCAGTAAAATCTAAAGAGATGTTTTAATAAATGGTAAGTGCTTTCACACTCTACAGTCCTTTATCAGACAACAAAAGTAATAGAGCAGGTTCATTAAATACAGAAATGAATTCAAACCAACCAATCACGTCCCTCACTAATTACAAATGACATATAACTCTAAAAGCCCTACGACACACATAATAAACATATGCAAAATAAAAAGAAAAATAATTACGAAACATAAATAATACATTATCTAAACATAAAAACATACATAAAAATTATAAACTTGAAGAACTAATCATTTCTTATTTAACCTAAGTGCTTTACTATATGTGTAGTAGGGCTTTAAGAGTTATGTCATTTGTAATCAGCGAGGGAAGTGATTGGTTGGTTTGAATTCATTACTGTATTTAATGAATCTGCATTATTACTTTTGTTATCTGATGAAGCACTGTAGAGTGTGAAAGCACTTACCATTTATTAAAATATCTCTTTGGATTTTACTGGATTTCGTGTTATTGCCTGACGTGTGTATGCACAGCTTTTACAGATTGTAACAATGTGATAAATAGCGTTTAGAAAAAGTTAGAATTTGTTAGCATTTAGTCTTTTTGTGCCATCTGTCTGTCATCGCTATCAGGTTTCTTTACTCTCTTGAGACTATATAATAAAATAGCTATACATTTCCAAAGGTCTGATAGGAGTATGGGTCGAGAGGGAGGAAGAGAAAGCAACTGTAAACGACATTGCACAGGAAAACAGCAGTGAACTGTAAGAGTCTCAGTGGGTTTGTTCCCTGGGGAATCGAAACAGTAAAGGGTTACAAATGTCTTGCTCCATGGGTTTTTCTAAGGAAAAAAACTTAAAATGTGAGAGCAAAGATGATATATGTCCCAGGAAAGCAAATTCCTATAAAATGTATCATAATATTTCATTCACTTCCAACATGCTGTGATACAAAGAAGCAAATAACAGAAATGTCATAGATGAGAAACATCTACCCCATACATTTTATATGCAGCTTTGTAATCTTTTTAGGTAGGAAAAAGAAGTGTTATGTTTATGATGTAGTTATTTTTTAAATAAAATGTTTTGTTACCTTTTCTGTATTCACTAAAGAGGATTTGCTTGCATTCCTCCAGAATTATGGTCCATTATCTTTATCACCGAGTGATAGAAATAATATTGGTATAATAGATTTTCTTTGTCATGGGAACCTCATCTGAACATTTTTTAGCACATTGTTCTTCAAAGGGCTTTTTAAAATTGAAAATAGTTGAGATAGTACTCACTTGTAAATAAATAAAATATAATAACAGAGTGGAACATCTACCACTCCTGCTAGTCTGGATAAACTCAGTTTTATGCATTTCATTTTGATAGGATAATAGTCTGTCAGATTTGCAAAATGTCTTTCACTACAAATGTTGTCTATTGAAGCTGTACTTAATTTGAATTGTCTCTTACGGCAATACCATTCATTAACTTGTCAAAGGCCTTTGGTACTATTAATCATAATATAACAATAGATGCTGTGCTGCAGATGGGCTTTAATGGCTCTGTGATGAAATGTTTTGAGATTTGGTTAAAAGCTCATTGTCTGTATCCAGTATTGATTCAGGTGGGATCAGAATTAATACAGGAATATTACAGGGATCTTTGCCAGTACCTTTAATTTTTATTTTGAATATTGATCAACTGCATATAACCTGCCAGCATGTTGTTATATGGTAATCATGTAATTTTTTTACATGGTTCATGTGACCTGTATGGCATTTATACTGTATGAGCATCGTTTAATAATTTATTTTAGAAGGAAATAAGTTGTTTGTGTTCAAAGCTTGTTGGTGGCTGTTCTATAGATGTTATTGAGAATGAAAATGTATCCCCAGTATAATAGCATATTATTTATTTATTGACATTTGTTTATCTGGAAAGTCCAACTGGGTATGGTGGCCTAATGGTTAAGGTGTTTGCCTTACAAACACAAGGTACAGAGTTTGAATCTCACAGGGGATAATTGGCTAGGCTTAAAATGGCTCACAAGGGCAGTTAGCCTACTACTAACCTATGAACCTATGGTAAAAAGTATTCCTATTCAGAGGAGGCCCGAGTATATAAGGTTATGTTATACACGATAAACTTATTTTTATATTTTTGCTTATTTACACTTTGTTGGCCCGAGTAGATAAGGTTATGTTACACACGATAAACTTATTTTTACTTATTTACACTTTGTTGGCCATGTTAGTGCTAGTTGGCCATTTACCTCTTTTCAAGGGCAGTCCTAGGTAGTATTCATACTGACTAGGAGAAATTTAGCCAGGGAGCTTCATATACTCTTTTCACAAAGTACCATGGGGATCTTTTACATCCACCTGAGCTACCACCAACTCTGGTAGAGAGGGCCTCGGTTTAACATCTCATGTGGAGGGCAGAACAGAGTAAAGCACCCCCTTATGCTGTACTGCAGTGTCAGTATTCAAAATGAATCTGGCTGCCTGATGTGGGATTTGTGTCCAGAACTGGAAAAGTAGGATATACTGGCTAAATTGCATTGTCTACAATTTGTAAATATAAATGTTGCATGCCTTCTTATATTCAAAAACTACTGCTGTGTGTTTTGTTTTAGAGTAACCTGCATTTGGGCTACCAAAAATAATATTTTGCTGGCAGTAGCCATTTGGGGTCCTACCATTCCTGTGTTCGTCATTGCTAGTGATTAGCAGACTTATGAGTGATCACCAGTGTGCAACCACCAGAATTTTTAAGTAAAGAGTGAAATCCTGGTTTGCCAGAAATTCCTCTTTTCCCCTGAGATGCAGTTAACTTGGAGTTGGTTAATATAAGTAACAGAGATGTGGAGCCTCATTGAAAAAAAAATATTTTTTTCAGTGATTTGTTTTTTAACTGTGACTGTTATTCATGGTTTAGAGTTCATAATGTTTTGTGATCGAAGTTAAGAGGGGTGATCGCAAAACACTTGTAGTCTCATTAGAGAGCCAACTGTTTGATATAGTTATGTACCTTTTTACTGGCTTGATGCACCATACCTAGTTATAAGTGCACTGAGATTGTGTTTCATTTTATGTAACTATCTGCTTCGCTTATTTTTGAACAATTACAGTTTTAATAATTCTGGTAGCAAGTGAAAATTCCATTTATCATTGTGCTTGCTTGCTTTTTTCTCGCAAATGGCTACATTGTCCAAAAAAAATGAGAGAGAGAGAGAGAGAGAACATTAACTGTGGTGTCTTAATTTTTCTTGACTTTTAACTTATAAAATGAACTTAACTCTAGTGCTCCATTGGATATACTAAGTAATAGAAATGAAATTAATTTAATAACTCCTTTTGTACCTTCCCTCATCCTATACCAACTGCAGACTGCAGACTCTGAGCATTACCTTTGTCATCATGCATATTACATCACTATTTAGTGTCTCATTGCAGCTGTGTATTAGGATCTGCTCACAAGCACATGCAGTCAGCAGCTCAGAGCTCTGCTGTGTCAGGGTGGCAATGAACTTTGTATCAAGATTTCATCAACAATAGAAATAGTCATGAAGTAACTTATGAGAATTTTTGTGGCAAATCATTATTTCTGATATCTCTTCAAATAACTTTTCAAGATTTTCACTGCTTGCATATACTTTTCCCTCACTGGATGTCATTTCTGTTGTCACAGTCTCCACATATGAGGACTGGTTATTTTATTAGTCACTTTTAATTTTTTGATATTAGACTAACAAAATTAAAAGACTAAATTCACAGGAAGTATTACAACCATGCTAGCATTTCTCTCCTATCTGATGTTTTCAGCTGTATATGTATCAGCAACAGTTTTGGCATGCCTTTGCTTTATTTGATGCATAGTTATTACTTATCTGCTTTGCCTTTCACAGGGACACAGTCGCATGTTAGCTCTGCTTCTACAAAATCCTTTCCCTAGCTTTATTACTTTTTTAAAGCTGCATTCATGTACAGATTTAAGTTACATAATCTCTTCCTCTGTTGCTGTCTTTCCGCATTATGTTTTTCATCATGTCACTACCAAGGCATTATGGGAATATTCTGCTTTAGTAATTTTCCCTGCCAAATGCTAGCACTCCAAAATCCCACTCATCTTTAATAATTATTTACTGGCCGGTTACATTTTTTTTCTTTTCTTTTTCATTCATGAGTATTTTTCCTTCTCAGCCTTTCTGTGATTGTCCATGATTTTGCTATGAAAAATGGATGGAGACAACAATTTTATGTTAGCTTTTCAAAGCAGATGTGTCCAATACTCTGTTTGCTGAACATAAAAGGATGAATGCATATCTAACCATAAAAGTAGTTTGTACATAATATGTCAAATATATTAAAATTAACAGCTTAGTATTGCAGGGTGGCAAGCCTGCACACGCTTCCTATGACAATACATTAATTTTGTGGTTAAATACCTTGGAAAAAGATTAGCTATTGAATTTTGATCATTTCTTGATAAAGCATGTCCCCAGAGTTTTTATATATAAGCATAGGAATGTGAGGGCAAATCCCATAACC
>NC_056737.1:1951784512-1951862012 GCF_019279795.1 Protopterus annectens
ACAAAAAGAACTTGAGGTACACCGTACTGGTATGATATTGTCTGCAAGACTAGAACACTTCCAAACATTGCCTTACTGTATTTCACCATTGCCTGCTTAACAGATAAATGAGGTTTGGGTACAAACCAGTTTGTCCAGAGACACCGTTAGCTGATTTGAAGTAAGGTGAGAAAGGGTGTTTAAAGTTTGGAAAGGGGAAGGGGGGATGTTAGGGCTGGGTAGGAAGTGGAAAGAGTTTAGGTAGAGTAGTGGGTAAGGAAGGGTTATGTTAGGGGGACAAGTGCTGTGGAGAAAGTGAGGTAAGTGTAAGGAGGGGCTAAAGGGGTTTTATGTTAAAGTAGCCGAGTGGGGGGTCAGCGTTAGGACTGAACTTACTGCCTGCCCTCTCTCTCTCTTTTTATGGCTTTGAGGATTTGCTTATTATTTATGTGAATTAGTTGATTAGGTGGAGAAGAGGGGCAGACCTGTCCCTCTTCTGTTCCTCTCTGGTGTTGGTTGTTGGATTCAAGGAGGCTGGTTGGAGATAAAAGTGAGTGGTGGGACACTGCTTTGATAAGTAACAGTAAATGAGCTTTTGTGGCAAAGTTGCTTATTTTGGGCAGGGTGAGTGTGATACTCTGCCGTGGTAAATTGCTATATGAATGTTCATTTTGTGATTAGTAAATTTAAGAATGTTATTTAATAAAGTTGTGATTAAGAATGTTTTAATAGAGGTCTTCAAATGCTGTTTTTATGATGTGTGTAATTGAAAGATACTAGGACAAATAATGAATCTTATTATCTTATAGGTTACAGTGCAATAATACTAAACGTAATGAATACATCCTTGCTCTGTACTGCTTCTGGACTCACCTTGATGTCAAACTGTAGCCCCTAACATATTAATTGTGGCCACCCATATTACTGAACTCGTAATAAAGCAAAATTAAATTTTGGAATTCCCTTCTTAGTTGTACATACAATTCATTATTGTCCTTTCTTTTCCAGGTTCCTGAAATGCAGAAAATGCATGTTCCCTTTATTTACTTTGTAGATTTTTATTTTAATATCCTCATTTCCCTCATAGTCTCATTTCCTTTGAATGTATGTAGTAATTTAATGACCCAGAGTTGTCTACTTTCCCTATTCCTTTTTACAGCAAGTAGGATGTAATCCAGCCAGTAGTCCAGAGAACTTAGTCCACCCATCTAACTCCTGTTTAACTTTCTCCCTTCATTTCCCAAACAGTGCCATCAATGTATATCAGCAAATGGGGTATGCCTCTTCCCCTGGTCCTTGGCACACACATGCTTACATAGAGTAGTCATTTCTTACAGCCACCCTGTGAATAACCACTACCACCCAAAATGATTGGTAGGCAAGGTGGGGGAAGGAGAAGGAGATTGGTAAGCCCTTATCTGTATCACACACACACACACACATGCACACGCACACACACACACACACGCACACACTCCTACAGGGAATTTACAAGTCAGCTGTTTACCTACAGCACGGATTTGGAATATGGGAGGAAATCATAGCACCTGGAGGAAACCTACACATATTCATTTTGTGCAGGTGACTAGATTAATGAGACAGTGGTACAGCTAGGTCTCTCTGCTAAGGAAAAAGTAAATTCATGGCGATATGAAAATGAAACTAGATGGCATATTTTGTGTGTGTGTGTGTGTGTGTGTGTGTCTGTGCTGTCGTGTTTGTATGTTTGTTTTTGTCTTTGTCTTGTGAGTAGAACTTGCTGAGAAATGTATCTCTTACTGTGAGATGACAATTGTACCAACTGTACCAGTATGCCACCCATGGGTAAATAAAGCTTCTGCATAACTCCATTCTGTATTCATCACTGTTAGCCATTGAGTCACAGTGCTTCAAAAAAATACTCAGCAAAACTCATCCTGGTTAATTTCAGGTATTTCAGGTTTGAATTTAACACTTGTCCTGTGTGTGCAAACTATGAGTGTGTGTGTGTGTGTGTGTGTGTGTGTGTGTGTGTGTGTGTGTGTGTGTGTGTGTGTGTGTGTGTGTGTGGGGTATACCTAATCTCTTGCTATTGGTTTATGTACAATAACTCACAAATTTGTCATCATGGTTATAGCACTGCTCCTGCTCAACCATCCCTAGTGCTACCGTAAATAAATAAGCTGCATGTATATATATATGAGTGTCTAGTGAAATATTGAACATTAAGAGCAACTGTACAAAGGGATCATTTTAGTTTGAATCAAAATATTTAAAACTAAAATAATTTTATTTTTTGTAGGAAAGCAAGCCCCCCTGCACTCCCACCCTCTGCTAATTATATATCTTAACTCTGACATCACACAACAGTGGTGTAAGAGCAAATTCCCTTACCCTGTTGCAAATCCCACACAAAAGGTTGCTGGTGAAACTCCATTTGACAGAAAGTTCAGTTATACAAGGGTTCACTTTTTTTCATTACAACAGTCAAAAGTGTTCAGTTTTATGAATGTTTGCTCTTTCAAACTGCATCTGTATGTGTGACAGGTGTGCAAGATCACACAATGCTAAGGGTTGGAGAATATGCCCTTAGCCCATGTTTGTGCAATCTTGTAGTTAGTATATATATATTTTTAGGCATGGGGTGTGCATAATCCAATGTTTTTTCTTTTGTTTTTAAAAGAAAATGTTGCATGATCTGAGGCTGTTTCTCAGTGAGTCTGAACTGGCATGTTAATGTTGGTGTTTCAACATTTTTGTGTTGATGTTTTGCCAGTCGATGATAGGTGTCCTTGATTATATCTAGTACACCCACAGAGAGATTCAGAATTCATGTTCATTTTGTGCAGGTGACAAGATTAATGAGATAGTAGTGCAGCTAGTTCTGTCTGCTAAGGAAAAAGAAAATTCATGGCGATATGGAGATGAAACTAGATGGCATACTGTGTGTGTGTGTGTGTGTGTGTGTGTGTGTGTGTGTGTGTGTGTGTGTGTGTGTGTGTGTGTGTGTGTGTGTGTTGTAGTGTTTGTATATTTGTTTTTATCATGTAAGTAGAATTTGAATAAGTCCGATGAAACTAAGAATTTTGCTAGAGTTCTTCACTTGCACCAGTATTTCACAACATCATGCAGAGAATCCTAAGTAGGTACTACTAAAAGAGACAGAAAAATGCTTTTATGGATTGCCACACTGTGAACCTAATATGGCAAAAGCTACCATTTACATACAAAATAATGACATTGTTCAATGTCACTTTGTTTGTGGGGAGGCTATCCCCCTGCACATCCCACATGGGGTGCAAGTGCCCTGCATACACTGATTGTATATACACCAGCTGTATAACCACACCGCATTTGGAGAAGACAAGAACATTTAAAAATGTGCACAGATTTCTTGTGCAGACATTTGTTTTGTTCTAATGTGAGTGAGCAAATTAATTCCTTACAGCTATGTTATAAGATAATTACCTTTTAAGCAATTCCCTCAATTGTTTTAGGAAAAAAGAAAATCTAAATTGCCTTCCTAATCTTTCCATGTGAGTGTTTTATAATTTTCAATGGATTTTTGAGAGC
Organism: Protopterus annectens; assembly: GCF_019279795.1. Lineage (NCBI taxonomy): Eukaryota > Metazoa > Chordata > Ceratodontiformes > Protopteridae > Protopterus > Protopterus annectens. The sequence continues at coordinate 1,951,788,044 of NC_056737.1, forward strand.
CTAGCCTCAGCTGAATATAATTCACATAATATAAAGTTTAGTTTCATAGTCTGAAATGTTATGATGCCAATTAAATCAGTATTAATTTATTTGCTGATATAGAGACTACCTATCAGCCATACAGCTTGTTCACAATATATATTTTGCTCTTATATATACCAGAACATTTCTAATACAAGAAAGAGTGAGCAGAGTTGTTGACTGTTAGTTATTTCTTTTACCTTGCAATTAATTTTCTCTTCAGGAGTTGAGTTTAAGCACAGTGTTTGTGTAAGCACTGTGAATTTTGGCTAGCTTTCTCAATTGTAGTATAACGGAGAAGTATATAGTCCAATTCTTATGTGGTTGCTATGTTAGTAAGAAAATATGAAAATGTTCAAAGGTTATTGGGCCATTTAAGTGATACATACCAAGTGACAGAGTCATTGTAAGAGTATATTATTAAAAAATAGTGTTTGTGTAACCTTTTGCTATGTCAGAATCAATGGTGAAAAAAAACATTAAATTCATTGATTACCGCCATTACAAGAAATGTGGATTGGATTTCTCTTGTAAAGCAGTGTATGCAAATGTTTCATATGATGAAAAAATCATACTTAATATTTATGAAAAAGAAATATAATAAATTTAGAATTTTGTATAAAACACAAAATAAGTGCTATGGTGTAGGCAGAGACTAAAAGCCACTCTTAAAATAAATTTAAAATTTAATAATTAGTGCTTGCGTTCAATACAATAACTTGAACTTCATCAGATAAAACGAAATTCAAACTAATCAGTTTAAATAACCCTCTGCAAGGGTCATGTGACTTCATATAATGACATCACCATACCGACCACAACTATTATTGAATATCATAAAAAATACATATATGCACAAAAACAGCATGTTATATATACCAAGTATGTAAGAAATCATCATACAAATATATATTATAAAAAAATCATCTTTTCAATAAAAAAAATATCTTTCCAGAGCTCTAAGTTTTAACACACAGTAAATACAACAGTAATCGTTAAATCCTGGGGAACTATAGGCATTCAAACTCAGTTACCACAAAAGTTCATTTTGTTCTAATTTTAATGACAATGAGACACCCCTAATGTCATTACTAACTTGGTCAATGATCTAGTAGTAATTGCTAGTGTATTTCCTGTATATTGTCTGTCCTCTCCTCTTATCAAGAGGGAAACTCTAACACAATTTGTTGAGCGCTGTGCAAGGCATCAGTTTGAATCCTTCATTTCTATACTGTACAAATGCTCATAAATAATACATTGACTCAGCCATACCTAATCAGACCAAAACAAGCTCCTCAAGGATGAGTAAATCTGTCTGGTGGACACCTGCCATTAACAGGCTTTACGGTAAACCATAAACACTTCCTCACATTAAACATGCAAATAAGACTCCTTGTGAAGTCTTGCAAATCTAACTATGAATCCAAATTAGCTTCCTCAATTTAGGACAACCATAAGGCATTCTTTAGTTACATCCATAACCTAAAAGGAAAGGCTCAGATTTGTGCCGAATTGGTAGTTAATGATACTACATATACGGAGCCTGTGGACATTGCTAACCTGTTAACCAACAGGTTCTGTAAAAACGTCACTCCCCTTTCCCTACCACACTTACCCCAAGAAATCCCTACCACCTGTCCTCTACCCTGTATCTCTAAAGAGCAGGTTGTGAAACCATCTCTAAGGTCAAAAACTCAGCATCCATGGGACCTGATAACATTCCAGGTTGTGTCCTACATGGGCTCAAGCAAGAATTAGCAATGCTATTGGATTCTCTTTTCAATCAGTCTAAGCACTGGCTTCATCCCAGCTGAATGGAAAAAGGCCACCATTATCCCCTTGTACAAAGGTGGTGCTTTCCCTGACCCTGGGAACTATAGATCTATTACCCTGATTAACCTTATCTGCAAGGCCATGGAGGGAACCATTATGGACCTTATCAGCAAAGACATTGGTAACCTCCATACACTCGACTCTACTCAATTTGGATTTGTCAAATGGAGATCTTACCTGTTAAACCTGGTGGACTTCTTTGAGACAGTCACCAAGGCCCTTGATGAGGGGAAATATGTGCATACAGTCTACCTAGACTTAGCCAAGGCATTTGACACTATCCCCCACTCAGGCATAATTCACAAACTCACCCAGCTAGGTGTCAATCCATATATCATTAGATGGGTTGTTAACTGGCTAACTGGTGTAACCCATATAGTCAAAATTGGGGAATCCACCTCCAGCAGCAGAGCTGTAACCAGTGCTGTTCAACAGGGATCAGTCCTGGGACGTCTACTGTTTGGAATCTATTTCTCTGAAGTACAAGCAAAAACTAAAGGTCTGTGGCTGACAAAGTTTGCTGATGACTACAAACTGGGAATGGTCATAGAATCTTCAAACAATGTCAAGATTCTACAAGCGGCTCTTACACAAGCAAATGACTGGTGCCAAAGTCATGGCCATAAACTCAGTGCAAAAAATGTATCATCATCCCTTTCGGTAAGAGTGATGTTCCTGCTAACTACCACATCAATAACAACAACCTAAGTATGCACTCAGTGGTGACAGACCTGGGCATTCTATATTGCTCATCTCATAAGTAAGGGCATTGCCTCCAAAAAAAAGGAAGGCTATAATATCCCTGTACTTTTCCCTCATCAGGCCAGTAATTGAGTACAATGCCCCTTTTGGTATATAGTACCTTTCTAAACATCTGCAGCAATCGAAGAGACCACAAGGGTTCCTCACAAGGAAAATTCAAGGTCATTAGCATCTTTCTTATGAGGATTGTCTGAAATCGAAACAACTTTATTTTGTTTCATACTACTCAGAGGCAATCTCTGCCTTACATATAAGGCAAGCTATGACCCTGCTTTATTAAAAATGCTGCATATCCATAAGTCAAACACGGAACTACTAGCAAATCTTCACTTATGTAGTAGGAAAAAGTTATGTATTGCCACATTCTACATTCCATCAGCACAAAACATATCTATTACAGAAGATTTTCTGTCCTGGTCAACCATAAACATATGTAATGAAACCATCATTCTGGGTGATACCAATATAAATTGGCAATCTCTCATCTCCAACACTCCTTCCCATAACATTAACTTGCACAAGTTTACTCAACTCATCACAGACCCCACACATATTGGAAATAACCATTTTGTTTCAACTCTAGACTGGATACTTGTCTCTCATCCCCATAGATATACCAAGACTGGAATCCTCCCCAATGCATTAAGTGATCATCTCCCTGTGTACACCCATAGATCACAACTGCATGCAGACAAATCACTCTCTAAGAAAAACTAGAACTCTTACTCAGCTCAATCAACAAATATTTCTAGATACCCTAAAAACCCACAACTGGCAACCAATCAAAATTCTACCCTTAGATAATGCAGTTAATTACTTTAATAAAACCTTTCTTGACACTCTAAATAGTCTTGCCCACTCTTGCACCAAAATAATTAAAATTAACCATGCCCCCTGGCTTACTAAACAAACTAAACAAATCCTTACTTCCAGGGACAAAGCTTGGAAGGAATGACATAAAAATAAAACCCAACATAACAAACTCAAATATAAAAAAACTTCGAAATACTGCCAAAAAGCTTATCATATATGACAAAAGACAGTATTTGTACTCCAAGCTTTCTACCTAACAAAACAACCCAAGACTTTTCTGAAAATCAGTCTCCTCTCTCCTAAACCCAGGAACCCAGCAAAACCCAAACCCTTCTCCTGAAAAAAGAACCCCAAGATATCACCCAAGCTTTCAGCCATCACTTTATTGACACTATCCAAAAGCTTGTAAACACCCTAACTCAACAAACCTCCATAGACCCACATTGTGAATCCCAACCCCCGCCTCTGACAACTCCAACTATAACAATAACCCACCCATCCATCCAACCTGTATCTACCTCTCTCATATGCAGGCTGCTATTCAAACTGAAAACATGCTCCCTCCCCGCCGATGGCCTTCCTGCCAAATACCTAAAAATAGCTTTCCCCATCAGTATTCTCATAAATCATTCCATCACAGAAACTTATATCCCTCAACCCTGGAAAAACTCCATAGTTACCCCCCTGTACAAAGGTGGAAATATCAATGACCTCTCCAGCTATTGGCCCATCTCTATACTCTCACCGCTTTCAATAATACTAGAAAAATGTATCCACTCACAACTGCTTAAACATCTTACTGACAATAATTTGCTAGCACCTACACAACGCGGTTTTCGGCTTGCTCACAGCACTACCACAGCCTTATTGTCCTTTACCAATACTTTATACAAAGCTATTGACAACAGTCGACCAATTTTAGTCATACAACTAGATCTGTCAAAAGCTTCTGATACAGTGTCATAGCCAAAACTACTGTCACAACATAAATCCATATACTGCTCCCCTCTTACTCTAACCTGGTTCCAAAAGTACCTCCTCAACAGAAAACAATCAGATTGAAAAATAGGCAATCTGATTACCTTATCCACAATACAGGAGTCCCTCAAGGTTCTGTCCTCATGCCCTTGCTTTTTAATATATTTATCAATAATAAGGCCTCCCAGCAAAGTGCACTCATCCAGCATGCAGACGATTTGACAATTATTACCTGTACTAATAATTTCTCAGATCTCCTAGAATTAACACAAAGAGCTTTTACATCCATAGAAACTTGACTTCCTGAAGCCCAATTGGCACTTAATCCCAAAAAGTCAAAACTATTACTATTCACACACAAACCTCAAACTCAAGATTTCAAAATAGTCTCTCAAAATAATAATGAAATCGAAATTGTTAAAACATCTAAACTTCTTGGATTACAATCGATGACAAACTCACATTTAAAAATCACATACTAAACTCAATCAAAAAAAAAAACATTTTAAACTTGGTAGGCTATATAGACAAAAACATTACCTGGACACATCTACCAAGTTACCGCTAGCAAACAATTTCCTTCTCCCATCTCTTCTTTACAGTAGCCCCATTTTTACCAACCTACACTCACATCTATTAAACAAGTTACAATCTTGTTAATATAAAATAGCAGAATTTGTGTCCACTATGCCAGCTCACATGCACCACTGCCTGGCGATTAAACCTTTAAACTGGTTTGAATTCCCTCCTTACCTACAATACATCAAACTTATCCTTACCCCTAAATTACTTAACATCCCAAATTACTGCCCTTCTCTGCAATCTATAATACAAATACATATCCAAACTCAGCCCCTAAGGTCATCTCATAAACAACTCCTAGCTATTACCAAACCTTGCAAAAGAGCTGGACAATGCGTGTGTACCCATACCATAGCCAAATTATGGAACGCTCTTCCACCATCAATCACCCAACTAGACTCTGTAAGAACTTTAAAATTAGCTCTCAAGGACCACTTTCTTAACTCCCATATATGCCCCTGTAACCACATGACTAAACCTCCATAAGCCTATTTTCCTAATCCGACACTCTTCTTTTTAGTTTTAGTTAATGTGTTAACTAATATTGTTAATCCACTATGTTATTATTGCTGTATTTTTTTTTTGGTCATGAAACCTGTATGATTTTGTATGATAGTTTTATCAAACAGTTTCCATACATATGTAAATTTTCTGCTCATTTTATATACTATGTTATGATATATTTTGATGTAATTCTTTTGTAGAGTTTTCTCCCCAGGCCTCCACTGAAAATGGGTCCTTGGCCCAGTGAACTTTCCCAGTCAACAAATGACAATAAATTTAATACATTAATTAATTAAATAAATAAATAAATAAAATGCGACACAGATCACTCGCTCTAATGTCCTTAACCTGGTATATGACTTTAATAGAACCTGCTGGAGGGACAGATTTGTCTCCCAGAGTTTGCCACACCTTTGGAACAGACTCCCACTTCATGTCAAGCAGAGAATCTCATTGGCCCTCTTCAAACGCAATCTGGATGATTGTATGGGTAACCATAAACTCACTGCAGGGGTCCCATTTGTGTCCCTCCTGGACAGGGATGATATGTGCTGATTGTGGAAATAAGGGTAAAATTTGGCTAGGCTTGTAACAGCCCTAGGATCAGTAGACTAGTAACCTTCTATAATCCTATGTAAGGGGCCTGTCAGTCTTGTCAATATAAAATGGCTGGGCAGAACTGACAGGTAGTTAAGTAGATGATACCCATGGTGTTACAGTTGTATCTACCTTTATAGTAGATCTCCCTCACGCAATTAATCCTTTATCCACCACATTGTTATAAGAGCAATATTTACAATATCCACATTTATTCAGCTTAAAACTTCCACTTTCAGAATAACTTTTGTGTTCAAATAAATTCTTTAAGGTCTTTGCTTTTCTTAAAAATGAATTTAATTTCATTGCCTAATTAGTTCTTTAAGATGTTACTAGAAATAATAGACTCCAGTTTTTAGTCATCATTTTTAATCTTGCCACTGTAATGACAAGAAAGTAAAACCATAGCTCCATTAAAAGTATTCTGAAGATTACATACATACTAGTTATCATCCTGTGATTCACTCACGCTTCTTAAACTCTATCCTCTTAAAATAGGCTTACATTTATTTCCCTTGTCATTATTATTTCCATTTCAAAATTTTCCACCATCTCTACCAGGTATTCTCTTTCAAAAAGCATGCCTTTTAAAAGTTTTCCACTGTGATATGACACAGTTTGACCATCTGTTCCTTCACTAAATGAACATTCTGTTTGTATGAATGATAGCTATTAAAAGTAAATATGAACTTGAGAATGTGGGTTTGTGGAAAATTGTGAATGCATAATACAGTAATGAAGTGAATATTTTAGCATATTTTCTTAAGTGTGAGGAAACAAAAGTATTTAGAGAAAATACACACAGATCTAGGGAGAACATACTGATTCTATACTGACTGTGACCAGGCTTGAACTCTGGACCCTAGTATGAAAAGTAGGTCTTTATACTGAATTATAGTGTTATCTTAAGTTTTCCCTATGTGAAAGATTTTTTTTTTGTAGAAAAAAAAAGCTAAGACAGTACAATGTCAGCATTTTGTATAAACTTCATTTCTTAACTCAGTTACAGTGTTCATTAACATCTATTAATTAATTAATTCATTCATTCATTCTCTGATATCCACTTTATCAAAATCAAGGTCATAGAGGAACTGTGGCCTGTCCTAATACTCAAAGAACCTAAACTAGGTCATAGAGGAACTGTGGCCTGTCCTAATACTCAAAGAACCTAAACTAAGCTAGGGCAATACCTCACATGGGTAAAATTTTAAGAGTATTATAAATCAGAGAGGTTCATTCTGATTATATCTATTTTCCAGGGAGTTGTCTTTACAGCTGGAGTAGTAGGTAATTATTCTGAAGAGGAAGGAAGAGGAAGAACTGAAGTACAGTAGTTATTAGCAATTTAACTGTTAGTATAATAGATGCAAAACCATCATCCACAGCAAACACTTTAGTCATTCTGACTGAAGTTGTCTAAATATAGCAAATTACTAATGCAAAGCATCAATTTAATTTTTATCAGTAAAAGAAAAGAAGAGAGTGCAAGCAGGGTGGAGTGAGTGTCAGGAGTGATTTGTGACAGGCAGGTACCACTAACAGTGAAAGGGAAGGTCTACAAGATGGTGGCACTGATGAAAAGGTAGGTGTCACAGCTAGAGGTGGAAGAGTTAAAGATGTTAAGATTTGCACTGGGTGTGAAGAGGATGGACAGGATTAGAAATGAGTATATTAGAAGGTCAGCTCAGATTGAATGGTTTGGAGACAAAGCCTGAGAAGCGAGATTGGATTGATTTGGACATGTGGTGGGGAGGAATGCTGGGTATATTGGGAGGATGATGCTAAGGATGGAGCTTCTAGGTAAGAGTAAAAGAGGAAGGCCTAATATAAGGTTTATGGATGTGGTGAGAGAGGACATGTGGGTGGTTGGTGTGACAGAGCAAGATGTAGAGGACAGGAAGAAATGGAAACAGATGATCTGCTGTGGTGACCCCCTAATGGGAGAAGCCAAATGAAAAAGAAGAAAAGGAAAATCTTTTAAGTACAATGTCTCATTAGAACAAATCTAACAGACAAATCTTTATTAAAGAGAAGAAATTGCATTTATGTTGATAAGCTACTTAATGCAACAGAAAAAGAAAAGTAGATGCAAAGCTTATTTAATTACAAAAATCATACAAAAATGCAGATGCAAATCCTTTAAGTAGGGAATGTCATATTCTTTAGATGTGTTAAAGACAAAAGGAATGACAAGTGCATACCTCTCAATTGTTCAGATTTTTGCCTCATATTTTTCATCTGTTCTTCGTAAAATTTGCAGTTTTCTGGCAAATCACTGAGGACTGAAGTCACTAAATAATATGAAGTAATGACAGATATTTGAGTTTCTGACATCATATCCTTCAGAAAAGACATAAAAATGCAAAACTTGGTATTCTAGCAACTTTCTATGTTTATAGGATCAATATTTAAAATCTGTCCCTATTTTTGGGCCTTTGTCCTCCCATTATTTCTGAGTTTGTCCAGATTTCTTGTGATGAGAGGTTGAGAGGTATGGACAAGGGAGAAAATTATAGATTTACTTAGTGCTGTTCAGTTTAAGTAAAAAAAATGTATAACTCATGCAATTGTTGTATAGCACATTGCATGCTTGGAAGTTTCATATATAAAGATGATGCAAGACAGACATATTAAAAATAGTATCAAATCTACATAGACAGACATAGTGCTTGCACAAAAATGCTGTAGGTATATTTTACTTGAGTCTGTCTACAATGGAAATAGACTTTGTAATGTCTGGTTAAGAAGAGTATGTTAGAAAACATATAAAGGAAATGAAGCAACATGATTTTAGGAGGAGGCAAGCTCCAGCATATGCCCAATGCAACTTTTATTTTCTTAATTCTAACTGACAAAACATAAAGGAAAAGAAAAGCCTCAGTTGTGATGGAAAGCAAAATTCTACCCTTTTCTTGATGTTGTCTGACTTAAAGTTAGAATATAAATTTAGATAACATGCGAGTTGCAGTTTCTGAAATGGGTTACAGGATTCTTTCCTTCTGGATGAGTGCTTCCTTTCTGTTATATTTTTTCCTAGAGTATTTTCTGTTGAAAGTGTTTTTGTAAGTTTCAGTAATATTTGGCACACTGTATGTTTTAATCTTTATTATAGTCATTTATGTTTCTCTGTATCGCAGTCTCTGTACAGAAATCATAGTGCTTACATACATTTATACACTTTTAAATAACACTAAATTGCATAAATATAGCTGTCATGTAGAATCGTTACAATTATTAATTACTGAAATATAATCAGCCGTAAAAATAAATTAAATTACCCAAAGATATTAATGAGGAATATACAAAAGGCAGCTGAATATGTTCATTAATCAAATATATTAAATAATTTGTTAGAACTCAATCATTTACCATTTAGAGTAGGGCATATGGTGCCTACAGCTCTGTAATGTACCATGACAGATATACTTAAGACATCCTATGCCATGATGTATGCATAAACTGTAACAAAACATTTTAAATTGTTCTAAAGGCCCAAAGTCCTCATGATGTTGATAGATGTGTTATTCAGTGTGTGACGTATCTGACAATGTATCTCATCCAAGAAAATTGATCTAATGATATTAAAGGACATTGGCTGCTTAAGGTTAAGGATTGTGGGAAAATAAGCAAGAAGTGGGGGCTAATGTTTATTGTGGTCAACGTTGATGACAAACACGTATGATCTTGTTAGTCATCAGGTTACTGTAGGGCTGGATCCATGTTCCTGGCAAGTGAAATCATACCTCTCTGATAATGATTGCAGAATGTCCAGATTTTTTGCTTTATATTTTTGGTCTTTTCCTCTTATGATTTCTGGTTTTCTGGCAAATCCTAGAATACTGCAGTGACTAAATAATTAAAGACATTTTATTCTCAGACTTCATGTCCTTCAGAAAATTCATAATAAAATAGATCCTGTTACTCTAGCAGCTTTCAAAGTTTATAAGAGCAATATTTATAATCTGTCCCTATTTATGGGCCTTTTCCCCAAATTATTTTTGGCTTGTGCTAAGAGATATGAGTGAAATACATTTACTTAAGCCATTCCATGTATAACCTGTTATTCTGTGCCTGGTGTAGAGCTTCTCCAAATTGATAAACATGCAAAGTATTGCTTATATATCAACCTTTTTATTACTAGGAAAAAACATTCCGGCTGAAACCTCAAAATCTGTAATTTATTTTCCTATAATTAATAACTTATTAATGCAATGAAGACCTATTGTAACAATACACAATGTTTGGAGAACAAGGGGACAAATATCAGTCATGAATATTTTTTTTCTACTTTATTTTTTGTTCCCCTCCCAGAGTATTCTCTCCTCTGCCTAAAACCTGGTCAATTTTTCTCTCATCCTAAGTACGTCATGACAGGTGAGAGTCAGTCAGCAACAGATTATCATCCAAAGATTTGGTCCATTCAATTTTTTCTTTAAACCCATGCCATTAGCAACAGCAGGTGGTTCCAGCCAAATTGTGTTGAAAACATGCCTGGACACTGTTACAGATTGTCAGCTACAGTGCATACGACTGTATGACAAGCCATAGTTAGTTCATCCTTTTCACAACATTGGTGGTGTTACATACTTCGTGTTTCTGCCACAATGCAGTATCACATAGAGGTAGCCTGTCTTCCTTTCCCTGGACTGGGTGAGATGTCACTGGTATCTTTCATCATTTTTTAGGGCTGGTTCCCCAACTCTTTGGTCCTCCAGTCACACCAGTTAGGTCTTCACTTTGTGCATCACAGAGATGTCTCTTTCAGCCACAAAATGTGGCTTAGGTCTTCCACTGGCGCCCATTGATTTACTGAGTTACTTAATAATTCTGCTTATTAAGTGGGAAGTTTTATTGATTGGCTTTGACCTAGGCCATTTGGGAGAAGCACCTGAGACAAACTGTGTAGAATACAGCATATTGTAGGCTTTAGTCAGTACAATGTTGTATACAATTTTTGGAATACAAGCAATGCATAAAATGCAGTGAAATTGGTTATAGGATACAATGACAATGTAGTGGGACAAATAAGCATGCAGTTGGTAATAAAACAGGGAAGGGTATACAAAGTGTGAACTGTATATACAGACATGAATCTACAAAATCATCACTATCTCAATTAATAGATCCATACAGGCATCTTATGTCCCAGCCTTTTGCACTGCACAAGGGAGGACTCTACAGAAGTCACTCATTTTTGTCCCATTGCAATTCTCGCCCCTTTCTCACAAATCCAAGAAAAATGTATCCATGCTCATCTTCTTCACCATCTCCTCTCAGAACAGCTCTTAACCAGTAGTCAGCAGTGATTCTGCCCTGGCCATAGTACAACTACTACAGTGTTATCCTTATCTCTTCCATTTTTCTGGATCTGTCCAAAGTGTTTGATATCATCTCACAAAGCAAACTCCTTCAGTAACTGCACCATCTTGGTCTATCCCCTCCTTCACTTCAGTGGTTTAAAAGCTACCTATCTGACAGACAGTCTGTTAGTGGCAATGTACTCTCCCTCCTTGCCTCCTCATTACCACTGGTGTACCGCAAGGCTTAATTCTTGGTCCACTTTTCTTTGCCATTTTCATTAATGACCTCTGTACCTCTTCTAGGCAAGCATCACATATACAGTCTGCTGATGATTCAACACTAATATGCTCATAGGACACTCTGAACCATCTTCTTGAAATCACACAGAGAGCCTTAACCTCTGTTGAAAACAATTATTACTCAAGCCCAAAAATCAAAAGTATTCATATTCTTCCTCAATGCACACCTGAAGGAGAGATTCAGCGTCAAAATCTTCCCACCTAACAATATTGAGATAGAAATGATATCCCATGCAAAACTGCTTGGTGTGACAATTGGGGACAACCTCAGATTTGAACTCCACATTCAAAATAATATAAAAAAAAATCAGAAACTTGACATTCTTTATAGACATAAAAAATGTTCTTACTAACTCTGCTGAAACCACCCTAGCAGCCACTTAACTCCTTCCTTCACTCTTATGTGGTGCACCAATCCTTACCAACTTGCAGGTATCTGTTAAAATGAAACCTAAAATAAGGCTACAGCAAAGTTGCTAAATTTGTTGCCAGTAAGTAATACTATATGCATCACTGCAAGGTCCTTAAAATTTGAATTGGCTTGAACTACCCCACTACCTGGACTTTGTACCACTAGCTACTGGCCAAAGCATCATTTATAAATCCCATGGCTGTCCTGCACTAAACTCTACTCTTCCTTCCTGTCACCCAAACAGTCCCCTTTGTTCTAATGATAACTTCTCACCCTCTAGAAACCTAAAAAACTATTGAAAATAGCCTTTGTTGCTACTCTGATGGCAAAAAATGGAATTCTATTCCACAGGCTATTAGAACTGTAACCTACCATCCTTCTTCCAAGCATCTTCTGAGAAGGCTACCTATTAAACTCATGGCTCTGCTCATGCTATATCTCCATTTGAACATAAATCTTGTCTACTTTTTTCCACCCCTATCTGTACAGATTCTCTACCCATCACCACTTCCTTGTCTTCACCTGGATATCCTACCCTTACTATCACTTTACATAACCCTTTCCTATCATCTCTTCCCCATTCATACTAATCTATCGTAATTTGTCTCCCCCTTTTATGTTTACAATTGAACTAAACACATGCCGTTTACTTATTACTACTCTGAATTGCTGAGAGGAACTCTACAGAATCGTATACAGTGTTTTACTTTGCTTTTTGTCATTCTGCTCTTTGAAACATATTTTTAGCATATCTCTGTACCTTATAATAGTGTTGGTTAGTTTTTAAATGTATAATTTTCAGCTGTTTCTTATGTAATGGACTTTTGTTAATCAGTCAAACTTTCCCAGTAAACAAGTGTCAATCAATCAGTTAATAAGACAGAATGAAAGGTCATGTTTATATAACTCCGGTGACAAAGAGAATGCAAGGGAACATTAGTGGTTTAGTCACCAAGAAACGTCCAGTGCCAGGAGAGCTGAAAATTGTAACTCTACAACCAGAAGGAGTGATATCCAGAAGTTCACAGCAAAAATGTAAAGTGAATGGAACATACCATGTAGAGCAGAATATCCATAAAAATACACTTTTATTGCCAACACATAATGATGAGAGTAAATAAAAGTTCAAGAGTTAAGGACGTCTGTCCAGTACACAGTAAAAATGGACTTCATCAGAACTAAACCATCAGTGCACTGAATGAGTTTAGTCTACAGAAACAAGCCAAGTAACTCTCTTAAAGAGACAAAACACACAAAAATTAAGCCTTACAGTAAGTAATGTAAATTAATGTTGAAACACAGACTTCCTAAGCTAAAACATTTAAAACATGAAACAATAAATTGTGAAACCAAATGAATAATAAATTATGAAACTAAATGAATAGTTTGTTCTTTATCCAGAGATTAATAAGACATGCTGGAAAGACAGATTCATTGTTCAATGCTTTCCCCTTTTATGGGATAACCTTCTGTTGCACACTACACAAAGAGCACCTGCACTTCTTTTAAGGCAAACCGTGATGATTGGATGGATGCTAAAAAATTCTCCATGGGGCCTGACTGTTTTCTTACCTGGAGACAGGAGGTGTCCTATAAGAGTGGGTACTGGTAATGCGATTATGGTCTGTGGACTGACTTTGCCTTATAAACTCTATGAGTAACCAGAAACTGATGTCCTCCAGTGGAGAAAGGGGATACCATCTTGCCAGCTCCAGAGTGCCTTTAAACTTTTTCTCTATTTTAACTATACAAGAACATCACCAATATCTGTGAAGACAACATACTTTCTCAGCATGACATCTCCAACATCATCTTTTTGTAGTGATGTCCCAGCTTGACAGCTGGTCTGGTATAGTATGCCATTGGTACATTAGTTTGAATTGTGCAATTGCTAAGTGGCAACCAATTTTATATATGTGCTATCTAAACAGAACATCCTATATTTGCGCTTCTTACCAAGGAAATTCCAGTTACTCCTCCCATCTGCTCTTAAGATCCATAAAAGTAGTTCTTTAATGTGACTGGAAGTAATTGGTTAGTAAACCCTGTAGACAAATGATGCTTTATCCAATTAAAAATGACCGTCCTAGGCTTGTATAGTAATCTGTCTACCTTTCCTCAATTAAAATATTGACTGTAACTGTAGGTATTGGCATCTACTAGATATCTGACCATCTTGATTTTAGGTAGAATTTGTACTCCCTGAAATGAGGTCACCCCTCAGAAAATACCTGGATTTATTCAGTGTCACCACCGAAGCATCTGGTCTGCATGTCCAGCACTAAAAAACCTTCTATACAACTTTGTTCCCAGTGGTCACTGCGATCCAGTGAACAAAAATGCCTGTCTGTCTACAAACCTAGCAAATCTGCTAGAAATTGTCTGCAATCATAAAAGGTTCCTAAGGCCTGTAACTCCATACCTGTATCCATCAGGTCATTCATTCTGAAAGACTTAAAATATGGCTCTGTTCTTGCTCAAAACCAGGATAAACTATATCCCAACATGTAAACAAGTACCTTTTCATTTCCTATACTTTCTTACTCCCCCTTCTTCACTTACTTCCTTACTGCTAATTCTCTTCCCTGACTTTCTCTCTAAATATGCCCTAAGCCTGTTTTTCCTTACTTCATATTGCAGTTCCTTCTTGTATTAGACTAAATTACCTGTAATTTATCTACAAGCTGTCTAAAATTTATCTAAATATTATATGATTGTCATGTACCTTGTATCAATTTCTAACCAATGTTTTTTTTACATTATGTCTAATTTGTTATAATTATTTAAACTGCTAAAATTTTTTTTTTATTTTGAAGATTGTAAAATAGTTTTTAAAATGTTTTGTAATAATTTGGAGCTTCTCTCCATTGGCCTCCTCTGAAAATGGCCTTCTTACTCAGTCAGACTTCCCAGTAAACCAATGACAATCAATATAAGTAGATAAATAAATATTAGTCAAGGCCTTTTCCATCCCGTAAATGTGATCTCATTATCTTGTGTATAAATCTTCTGTGCAAATCATGCCAGTAACTGCTTTTCCATGTTTTCTAGATTCCAGGCCTTGTCCACTAGCTCAGCTTCTGATGATCAAATCTACAAAAGTAATTCAGTTGTCACCCATAATGATCTGGAAACCCTTTTGCATATAATATTGGATGTAAAACATGATGAAAGCCTATAAGTGATTTCAGTACTTATTTTTTTTTCCTAGTCAGTCTGGGATACTGAGAGTACCAGAAAAAGTCAAAATGTCTGTTCTACAATACTTTAAGTTTGCTAAAGTGAAATAAGTAAAGGAGACTCTGTTTAAGAAAGAAAAATAGGAAAAATCATCTTCTAATGAATAAGACAATATTTAGTGTCTTCTAGCTATGAAAATATTTTATTACCTTATCAAAAAGTCCATATTCCTCTTCAGAATAAGGAGTTTTCCAAATTAATTATATGCCAGGAGATTTTAGTACAGATTCTGCCAGGAAAATAGATCTAGCATAACCTATTTGTAAGCCTAGTAGGCTTGAAAAACTCCAAAATATCCACCCTTATAATTTATTCATAAGACCAGTAAGGCTGGAAAAGAATCCAAAATATTTAACACTATCTGAAGGTTCTCTTGAGGATGAGAAATCCAACTAACACAATTGTTTGTCAACTGGCTTCCTGTCAGTGGTTCAGCTTCTGCAAAATAAATACTGAACAAATGTGCCTTCAGTCTCAATGTTTTATAATGACTTTCAGCTCCAAGAATTAGTAAAGTGGCAAGACTGAGAATATTCCTCTTTTTAAAGCAAAAGAGAGGTAAATACCCCATAATCAACCAGATGAGCTTATAGTTAGTTACATATCCTAAACCAGGCAATACTCCCTCAGACTCTACTACTATTATTCCTAGATCATAGGAACCTTTCCACCATGCAACAGACATGTCAGTAGCTGAACAGAGAAGTTTCAGAATCTAGATAAGTGCATAGCAAATCAACTCATCTTAATGTCAGTGGTTGTGACATGATGAATGCCCATTAATATGATCAAGATGGCTTGATATAAGGTCCATTAGAGATGTTGGGATTGTGTACTACTTATCAATGATGCCAAATGATCAAAATTTGATATAATGAAAGTGAGGCTTTATTCTCTACACATCATGACTGTAACACTTCCTGCATGACTGCATCACATTAATTGTTATAGCCTTAAAAAGGTAGGGGGATTAGCAAGTCATTCCACTAGGTTTGTTGTCATCCTTAAGCTGCCTGTCCTTGTCCTTTCATACAACAGATCTTGATGAGTTTGGAATTGTACCATCCAGACATCCATTCACCCACCTACAACCACTTTTTCCCATTGTTGCACTTGGGTTTGGGGTATTACTTTAACAGTGACAATCATCTAGAGCCATTGTTCACACCTCCAGATGACGATCCCTACTGTAGTTGCTCTAACATACCACACATACCTATTGTCAATTTAAAGTATCCAGTCCACTTACTGTGTGTCTTTGGAATGTGGGAGGAAACCATAGCACACAAGGAAAACCCAGACAAGCACCAGGAAGGAAATGCAGACTCCACACAGAATGCACACAAACGAAGAATTAAACTGGCAAACCTCTTGTTATTAGAAGACAACATTACATGCTGTGCCACCATGCCTCCTGTAATAGTACCATGGGCCTCTATACTTGTCCCTATAGCTCTATGGTTTCCAGTTTTCCTGCTGATGCCTATTTCTGGGTTTATTTCCATATTTGCTCCCTTCCAAAATGTATCTGGCAGTCTG
This sequence comes from Protopterus annectens, assembly GCF_019279795.1. NCBI lineage: Eukaryota > Metazoa > Chordata > Ceratodontiformes > Protopteridae > Protopterus > Protopterus annectens. The sequence continues at coordinate 1,951,804,925 of NC_056737.1, forward strand.
AGCTAGGATATATGCTTACACTTGTTTTCTTCATGGTTTAGAACTTTTGCTATGTTTGGATCTGATGATGATAGCAAATATGCATGCAATCTTTCAGTTGCAGATCTATGCAATAATGGTCATATTCAAGGAGACTGAAGTAGTGTATAAGCTTTATTTCCATTCTCTGTTTTTATTCATCATTTTATAGACATGACGTAGTTTTCTTGTCCAGATGATCCAGTGCCTATCAGGGACAGCTGATTGTGCCAAAGGTATAGGTTATAATGGGGAGAGCAAGTTTACCTATAGATTTACCTTTATTCTTAGATGTTAAGGCAGTTTTAAGTTTTATCTTCAGTATTCTAACATATTCCTTGCTAAGCTTTGTTTTTTTAATTTGCTCATGCTATATTGCTGACCCTTCATCTGTTTCCAGAAATGTATACAAATAGATGTCATAGGAAACTACAGTATGCAATTCATTGTTTAATACATTTTGTTCATGTTTTCAAGTTACCTGAAAGTGATCTTGTGCAGTAGCTTTTACATGGAACTTAAACTATATGCACAAATGATGCTCATTTGCATTGGATTGGTAACAAAATGCAACATTATCTAATAATTCCTTAGCTGAAATGTACAATATAATACTATATTGCCCACTGCCTGGAAGTGTAGTGCAGAGGTTGAAGTCTGTAAGCTCTAAAATGGTGTAGTTTTGTTTAGTTCCTGAAACTCAGCTGTCAAGTTTTAACTCAAGAATGAGGGATAAAGTAATTTACCAGACAGTACACCATTTCTACCCTGAAAAGAAGCACTTGTGCACACTGGACATGCCCAATTTACAAATGAAAAACAGGAAAAATGCATCCTTATGACTGGCAAGACTGTAGTATCAGAAGAAACACTCTTAAATTCTAAACAAATTCTTTGAATAATATTTAAGATAACATGACCAGAATTCACTGGATCTGTCGTATATTGTGTTGCATGCAATTTTCCTTTTGTTTACTTTCTTTCACACCTACCACCACGAAGTAAGTCTAGGACTGATTCATGATTCTTGTCCTGAATGCACACTGCAGCAATTACAGGATCACAAAATGTCAAGAGTTTGAAAATAATGTTCCTCCACAACAATGGAAACACCCCCACACCACATGATAAATTGTGTAATCTGTTCTGTTTTTGCACCATGGTGGAGAAAATGAACTGAAGTGTGTTCCTTTCTTTCTGTTTTACCACTACAGAAACACAAAATGACTTTCCCAAAGCACACCATTAAAACTGTATGATTTGAGTACTCACATTTTGGAAAAATGTCTGTATACCTTATAAAAATGTACTGTGAATTCCACTAAAATAGTCATGAATTTTATTATTCTGAAATGTATTTTCTGCATAGCAGCTTATATGCCTACATTGTTGTAGACCTTATAACGGTGTATACTCCATGCTGTCCAGTCTTCTACACATACTCCAGTATAACTGCAGATACGAGGAGGTTTCTGACTTGGTATACATTTTGAAAGGGACTTTGGAAAAAAAATGTCTTGTTCCACTTCAAACATCCATACAAGCGTCTGCTGTCATATTATGCTGATTTGTTTTCTAAGTCAGAAATCCATTTTTGTTATTTATATTAACAGTCATGTTTGTTTCCAGGCATGACCCGAGACAGTTTCAAATGTAAACAACACACGATGATACTGCTTTGCAGAAGCAGCCTAAAAAGTAATAATCCCATTTTCAAGCATGATAATAAAAAATGCAGAATATTAACCAGACAAGTAAATAAATGCAGTGTAAAAAATTCATATAAAAATTAGCAATTCTCAAACAGTTTTGGCAACACAACTCACATGAGCATAGCTTATGCCCAGGAGAAATATATATGCAGATATGGAAGAAAATGAAGGAAAAAAAATGTAGAAGTGTAGTTCTTAAATTAACTGCATGTGAGATATGTGATGAAGGTGAGAAAGGAACATTTCTGCTTCAGACTAGAATGGCTTTAAAAATAGACCATGAGAACATTTAAGAAACATCTGGGTATGGGTAATGAATATGGGGGAATGCGTTAAAAACACACATTTGTGAAGTGCTATAGCATGGTGGACAGTGCTCATTTCTTTGAGTTTAGTGTTAAAGCTGAACAAATTCTGCTGTATGATGATGCATGGCAAAACGAATCCCCTGAGATACATACAGTTAATATGTATGTATGTAATTAGTGGAATATGTTCATATGTATCATGTTCAAACTCTGCACTGTGATAGATAGAAGCCAGATTTAATCAACACTGATTTTTTTCTAAATATACTTGCCGGTGTATTGCAAGTAAAATGTTATATGTATGTGTAAATGCAATTTGATTGGATGTAATCAAGCATGTGTTCCATCATGCCAATTTACATGTTTTAGATATAGAATAAAGCATATAACTCAGGAAGATGCTTTAGTATTTGGTACAGACTCTTTCTGGTATATTGTGAGTTTACATGACAAAAAGCAGGAAACAAAATGTTTGTAATCACTACTGGATTGCTATATTTTTGTGACATGGATAGATTGGAATCATATTTTTCCTTCAACACTATGCATGAGCCACTAGTAAGTGAAATAATATGCAACCGACATTTACCAATAATTTACTCTTTCTTGACTGTCAGCTCTGAATCCTTAGGAAGTAACTAAACAAATTCTATAACTATGTTTGCTAAATTGAATAGTATGTTTCTTATTATGCGATGGTGTGTGGAGGTATCCCCTAAGCATCCTGTCAGAACTGCTGCTGAATATTCCTTCGGAGTTGAAATATTGCTGTAATTCCTATTGGCACATTCTGTTGCCCAGTTTTAGCCAAGCCATGAAAACCACTTTTTTTGCAGCAGCTACAATTAATGCAGGTCAAGATTTATCCGAGTTTTCAGCACTTCTCTTGACAAGTAACAATTATTAAACATGGGCATGACATAGCAAAATTGACATCCACCAATAGTCACTAGACATAGTGCACATAACTAAAAGAAGCCCATATAAATAGCACAATAATATTGATAATTCATTTTACAGCAATATCAGGACTAAAAATAGACAAAATGCATACATCAGAAATGTCCAGAATTCCATAAATAGATATTAATTTGTATCTAATCATTGTCTCTTATTTTGTTTCTTTCCATTTATGTCTACAGACAGTGCTACACTTGTGATTGCTGATCAGTAATGCAACTAGTACATTTTCTGTACAGAGCTGCAATAACATCTACATTCAAGAAACTTTAGAAACTCAGACTTTACTCTTATAATGACCACATAATAATGGGAATAATCTGGGCCGGGAGGTTATTTCATTGTTGGGTTTATTTACACTTATGCATAGCATTTAGTCACCCGTGGGACTAAACCTTACCAGACATGACAACATCCCAAAATAATGCACACCTTTGCCTGGTTTAGAAATTGTGCTGTGGCACAGTATGTTTGACTGACATTTCATACAAGCAATTACAATTATCTTGGCTCTTCATGCAAACCATTTAACACTTATTTTATGTTTTCTTTATATAAATAGAAATCAACCTTCTGTGTAAGACTGAATTTCTTTCTATCTTAGCATAAATCTTGACATTTTTACTTTAGTTTATATATTTTAAAAATGTATTTTTATTTGAGACAGGTAAGATCTTTTATATTAAAGATTCATTTTGGCCTTAACCTGGGCTATGATGATACATATAAATGCAGTATATGGTTAAGCTAGCATAGACAGTTCAACCAGTGTATTGTAGGGAGGTGATAGGAGACTGGTAAAACAGGGTGACCCACATAAACTAAAAGAAAACCTGCAAACTCAACAGAGAGAGAGTAACCAGAGGATAGGCTGAAACTTAAATTGTTGGGCTGAAAAGCCAAAATATAGTGACCAAGCTATTACCCTACTGTCAGCAAAGTAAATTTGCAGAAGTGATTAGATAGTTACATGTAGCATACTTTTTTCATCTCTCCTCAGTTATTCATCACCCATATATCAAACCTTAGTTTTGATTAAGAACATAATAAAGAAGACTTTTTCATCTTATACAGTATTTCTCATGCACAGTATTATGTCTAGTATTATGTCTAACACCAGGTTACTAGATCATTATGTATTTGCAACAGCTTGCAAATTTTAATGTATCTGTACAACAACTGTTTGCTTTGCCTCTGATGCTGATGAAATGACAGAGCAAAGTAGCCATTGCAATGATCACAGCTCTGTTTGCCAGTCATTTAAGGTCTCACATGTAAAATTTTTCTATAGGATCCCTTCCTTATGGTGTGTTAACTGTGCACAAATTGGAACCTTCCTCTGACAAGTGTCTCGGTTTGTACTGACTACTGAAAAGAACTTAATTTCTAGGGCTGCAAGTCCACTTTCTCAGCTGCAGTCAGTGGGTATTACTGTCTTTTTAATGACCTTACTCAGTTACTGTGGCTAAATATAAATGCAAAATTTAACTTGGTCTATACTGTGGTGCATTCACATTTTTTTTTTTTTGTAATGGTTGAGTACATTTTCCATTTTGTTTTAAAAAAATAAATTGCTTTACAACAGTAACCACTGTATTCACCCATTCTTTTGGTTTTCATTGTTTATTTTCAATCAACTATCAACACTTAAGAGCTGCAACCATAAAACATCTCATACAGTCAAATAAAGAACAAATAATATAGATGTACATTTGAGTAAAACTTTCTAGTATGTCAGACAGCCATTCAAAAATGACATATGACAAGCATTTACAGTAAGTCACAAATCCCAAAAGAATAGTCCCCAAACACATTTCTATAAACATTTTATATATATATATATATATATATATATATATATATATATATATATATGTGTGCTTACACTTCATAATCTTGAATCAATGAAATCTCGAAATTCAGTAACCCAAGACCATTAATTCTAAAACCAGAACTCCGAAAGTGCATAAGAGCGAATTTGAATATCTCAAATCCATGCTTATGCATTTGAGGTGCATCGCGTGTAGTGTTATGGTGCCTGAAATTGCAGGTGAGTAAGTGTTTGTGTATGTTTTTGTAAGTTGTATGTGTGGGTAAGGGTAGGGAGGTGTAAGTGTTAGTGTGAGTGTTGGATTTGCTGATGTTTGTGTATGTGTAATGTGTATTTGTGTGCGAGCGAGTGGAGGATGGCGTGGTGTGAGGCTTTTTTTTTTCATGTTATGTGTGACCTCGAAGTTGGTATATATAAGTAGGGGGGTGAGGGGGTGCAGGGGTTCTTGCCCTATTGGTTATCTGTAGCATAGGGTTGTCTTGTTTGTGTGCTGTGGGCGGAAAGGTGTGTGTGTTATGTGGTGTATGATGTATGTATGTTTGTCACCGTGTGATTCAGGATTATGGTTTTTGGTTTTGTGAATGGTTCGACTTTATAGTCTCGGGTTACTGAAATTCAGGACTTCAGTAATTCGAGATTATGAAGTGAAACTGTGTTCATATATATATGTGTTTGTGTATATGTAGATATATAATGTATATTGTGTGTGTGTGTGTATATATGGATCTACTTTAGCTGGACGAATTTCCATTTCATTGAATCTAAATGAAACAAGCTGACTATTGTGAAAGTATAGAACTACGAAAACATGATTTGGCGAAACTCATATTACCGAAATTTGAAATGGCAGAATAGTGCACACACACCCGAGTGCTTTATTCAACTTAACTAGAAACGTAAATAATTCCTTGCTATCTGTAACACAAAACATCACTATTACACTTGAAAGTAAACTGTAGTCATCCTTCGTGACTGCATCTATGCCATTATTCACTAACAAATACTACGGTGTCCATAAATCAAAGCATAATTCTCCCGTCATATCAATAACTACATCTTTAACAACGACGCTATCACCCTTAAGTGATCCAACAAATCATATTCATCTTTATGTTTGAATATTGTCTGAAACTGTTGTTGTCTATGATTCAGTGCTCTTTTCTTTGGGGATGTAGGACAAGCAGCTGACATCTCCTGTGAATTTCATCTACTCTGTTCTGCTCGTGCACTAGAGCCTCCACAATACTGTACAAATTACACACATGCTTCCCCGTAATGCACCTAAACCTTCTGTGCCACGCTTCGACAACATTTTGTGTTCTAGTTAGACTTAACTCATTCAATAGTGAAACATTCCAAAATCTTACAGGAAACAATGGTGGAAATCTAAAACATGTCGTTGATCTTGTACAAAAACTCCTTGGTTTTCCAAATAAATACCACTCTGAAAAATACTTCATTAGTGCTTTGCCTTCTTTCGTAAATATGCATTTAAGTCTAGTAAAAGCAGGTAACAAGTACTTTTCATCTAGAAATGCTAAAGCAGCTAATTTCTTTACAGACAACTGAATGTGTATGTCTGAGTTGTAAATTGAACCCAGACCCAACATTTGCACTTTTCTCCAGATATTCCTTCCAAAGTGGAAGAAGCAACCCTTACATACAATGTTACTAACATTACACTGTATACTTTGCATTGCTGCAACTTCAAAATCACATAGTATAAAGGACACAACTGCACTTAATCATTCTTCACTCTTTAGGTTAAATAAGCATTGCCACATCAGATTGTACGTTTTCAAAGACTTTTTAGAAATGAGACAAAATATCAGTGAAACACTTTTTGAATACGCACCATACTTTATAAGTGAATGAATGGTATACAGCTGTCGACATTCCCTTTCTCTATTAAAGTATGTGCTATCCATCAACCAAATATCAGAAATAGATAGATCCTTTAAATTCTCTTTAGTAGTTAGTACAACAACAGTGTTTTGCCTAGTTCCATCACTCATTGTTCTTTGAAGAAACACACCATTTTTTTAGAGGAAAACTCTCCGTTGAAATATCACTTAAATAATACGGGGAAGCTAAATCAGATCCTCTCTTTTTTACCCATACTCTTCTAACAGCCTGCAATAACACCCTTCTATTGGGTAAATAGGGTACCAAGTCCAAAGAAGATGAAGCTATATTGTCATCTACAATTAGACAGGGTGAATCTCTAGAGTAGGTAGCTCTCTGTCTCAATTCATGACATACCTTGTACTTTTCCACTTCTTCTGGTTCCCCTGAATGGTGGTGCTCTACAGATTTTACTGATTGTTGACCTGCTGTTACCGATAAAGTAATAGCGCTACCTTTACATTTATCAGAAACGTTATATTTGCAACACCAGTATGTCGTTGTCTTACTTTTCTTTTCCACATGGTACACACATCCTTCCTTTAGGAGTACCTCGTTACCACATTGTGATTTCCCAGTTTCATATACTTGTCCCAAAACTCCAGGTGGTAGTCTGCAAATATCCACCATTATTGCAACAGGTACATCAGTACACGTTGAAAAGCTATGCCATACCATTTAAAGCTATGGATGCTATTAATGGCAGTAAATTTAATTCTGTGGAAAGCAGATTCTACCAATTGTAAATTCATGATAATTACATTTCGATGAAGTGTGCTAGCATTTCTAATATTCGGTGAAACGGAAATTCGTCCAGCTAAAGTAGATCCATATATATATATATATATATATATATATATATATATATATATATATATGTTGACTGCCAAGCATCTTGAAGTCCAACAGCAGTAGAAAAAAGACCATAGATGATATAGTCTGAAGTTATATTCAAAATTCAGTGACTCTTTTGCTACAGATTTCTCTCTGGGTCTCATCTCATCCAATTCTAGATTTTGTATTTCAGACATTATTCATTTTACATCTCCTGTAGAACAGGGCACTTGTTTCTATGTTCTAGTAATACATTTTTAGTAGTCAGTATTTTAAGAACTAGCAAAATTCTTTTAGTTCTGCGTAATGTGTTGACATGACTTATAATAGTAGCCCAGTAACAATAATGGTACCTGGTCAGATTCAATTATGTATTTCTCTTACCTGGTCAGATTAATTTGTGTATTTCCTGTGAAGCTTGTTTAATGGATTTAACACTGGGCATTCCCAAAATATGTGATACAACTTACTTAACATGCCAGTATTACACCTCAACAATATAGGTTTACTATAAGACATATTTGGCAAGTGTTTATACAGACATAAAAAAATGAAACTTTAAAAATCTGGCTGCATACCTAGTGAATAATATTACTTTCTCTATTCTTCCTGGGATAAATATCTAGGTTTCCTTTCCATACCAGTCTGTTTGTTGGTCTTGCATGTTTGCATTCCACAGAATATCTTATTCAAGGAGCTGAATAGCATTACCCATGTGGTTTTGATTTTGTCTTGTGTTAAACCACCATGCCATTCATTATGACCAGTCTTCTTTTTTGACCATATATATTTTGAGGTTCATTAAAGACGTCAAAGGTAAATCAAGGACGTCTCTAGTAGCCACTTTTCTCAAAATAAATTCCATAAATTGCTCTCATATTGAGGCTAGACTACCCTGCATCAATTGTTCCCAGTGTAGTAATTGTGGAAATTTGTTTAATTTTTTATGACTGGCCCAGTTTATATTTAATAACCTTTCACCAAATTAATAGGCAAGAACCCTTTAAACTGTTGACCCACATTAGACTTCATTATCACCTCTTTAATTAGTATAATTGAATCCATTGCTGTTGTTTTATCTCTTTCTCATCTACAAAACTGTTTCCCTTTTACCATCTCCTTTTCCTCTACATTCCTTGCAACTAAAGATGAGTTCCATGTGGCTTCACTGTCTTTGAATATCAACCTCTGTAAGAAGTTTAACTTTATTGCCATACAATGTAGCTCAGTCTCTGAGACTCTCAGTTCCCACACACCCATTGGAAGAGTAATTTTATTCCAAGTCACCCTCAGTTCTTGTCTTACCTAAATGAAGCCTTCCTTAATTCACCAAAGATGTTGTACTTGTAAAGAAGAGAATAACCTTCTGAGCCATATGTTACATAAGGAAGTTTAGATATTGTTTGCATTCCTTCAGCCATATTCAAGCTAAACACATTCATGTTTTGATAAAAATCTTTAACCTTTCCTGCCATTTACACCAATAATAACTTCATGGATCCATCCAGTGTATCTGTTAACTTTATACCCAAATAAGTTACGTGATTAGGTTTTGTTCAGAAAGGGATATTCCACAATTGTTTTCTCAGAAGGAATACAATTTTGTGTGTGTATAGCATTTTTTTTGTGCTGGAATTCTGTTACCTGTCAGTTTTCCAAAATTATCCATTTCCTGATGTAAAACATCTTACCCTAATTAGATAAATATAATAAAAGATCTTCTGCATACAGCAAAACCTTATAGGTTACTCCCAGTAACCTGTATCTGTTATTGGGGTTTACTTTAACCTGCTTGCCTACAGTTTAAAGAGCAAACAATAGTACAGAAAGCAGACATTATTGCCTCATAAATCTTCCTAAATTAAATACCTGAGAAACATTATTCCCCACCTTATTCTAGTCATAACCCTTGATATATAAACTTAGCAAAGCCATCACAAATGATAACATACAGTAAACATTGAAAAATATGTGTTAAGCTCACCTTTTCAGACTCTAGACTGTTGTTGTTAATAAAGGACATTTCATTATAGTGGGATCTTCTTAGTACGCAAGATTTTAGCAAATGTATGCAAATGTTTTTTATCATGTACAAATCCTTTTCCATCTAAATTAATCAGTATGGGTAAGTATGCTGCTAAAACAATTAGCTTAGAGGACAGTGACGGTGAAACTTTTATAATTGTGGTAATGAATAGGTATTGGGTATTACACATCTACCTGAAGGGAATCTTCACAAGTTTTCAAAATGACTTCTATTATGCCTGACTCCAAGAACTGTGTGTGTGTGTGTGTGTGTGTGTGTGTGTGTGTGTGTGTGTGTGTGTGGGGGTTGTCAATTGAATGAAGAAAATAGTTTAAAGTAACTGTGAAGTTATTAAAATGAATTTAGCCTCTAGAAATATTTCTACCTTGGCAATCTGTCATGGTCAACTGATTTATGTTAACTCAATTCAGCCAACAGGTGGTGTACTTCCTCTAATGTAAACTCTTCCATTAAGGAGTTTCCCTGGAACTCATTAAAGTAATACAAAGGTAAATAATTAAATCAAAAAGTGCTTCAACAAAGTATTCATTTAAGGGTGTGCACACTTATGCAACCAGCTTATTGTGCATTTTTTATTTTTTAGATTTTTTCCCCTAACAGATTTGTTTGTTTTTCAATTGAGTTATACGGGTTATACGTCACATTAAAGGTGGGAAAAGATTTGAACTGATTTATTGTGGTCTCATTTTTTATATTACAAAAACCTGGCATTTGAACAGGGGTGTGTACACTTTTTGTATCCACTGTATCTACAAAAGTGCCAATGGCTCAACCTTAATTGCAGACATTTCTATGCACTGTGTGTAAACCCCAAATCCCTCACTTTTAGAATGTTATTAGTAAGTTCCACTTTAGGCATTACAATTTTTTCACTTGTATCCTATATATTCTTAATTTTATGTTTTCACTAATAACTTGTCTTATGGAACTGCACTGTAAAGTAAGGAAATCAACTTGATATTCTCTCAAATTATACGTTACTTTAGCTTTCTTGTTATGAATTCCCTCAGAAACTTTGTCTATTTTGCTAGCATTTTGTTAACACTCCATTTTTCAGAAAATAAACCTTGATTCTGTGCCTTTAAATGATGTTATTGCAGTAATACAGTTTCAAAACTCAGCTTGCATTGTTGTCTCTGATAAATAGTAAATTCACTCTTAGTTGGATTTCAAAGTGTTTCTATCCAGATGCATTTTAATACTAAAGATGCATAATATAATAACACAATTGGGAAAGTGTCCATTCTGTACATCAAATATTCTAGAGTTTGACCTGATGTTGTATGAAACATAAGTATATACTGGTTCTGACTGATTCAGTATAAGGTTTAAATCCCCATTCCAATTGACTGTACATATCAATTTATGACTATCCTAAGTGCAGTTGTCTTATTTATGTGAGGATCCAAATTCACTTCATTTGTGAGAAAACACATAATAGCTTACCTTCGGGATTACCTTTTACTGTCACAATTTTCCCTTTCTATCAGGTCATTTTCCATCAAAGTAAAAGTGTTGCCTCTTCTTGCTGGTGTAACTCCACTTTATGCACACCCAAATACTATGCAGCAAAATAGATTATATGATAACCAGATGTTTTTCACCTTCAGTTGTTTGTAGTTTGAATTATGTAATTCTTGTAGCAAAATAGAATGGGGCTTAAACTATTTGATATAAGCAAAAATGTCTCTTTTGACTGGGTTAGAAAGCCCATTTACCTTCCAAAATGTTAATGAATGCATAAATATTATATATGAAATATGCACTTTCTTAGTAAAAGCTATGGCTCCAGCTAGAACTTGATATGTGATTAATATTTCATTTTTACTCAGTTTTTCTAAACCACAAAATAATTGGTCTTTCTGTCTGAAGGCTGCAATGAGCCTTTTATGGAAAAACCTAAAACATAAACCTCATATTAAACATTCCTTCAATAAAGTTCAACAATAAAGCAATCCACAAAATTGAAAAATTAACTGAAAACCTAACAGTATGTTGAAAACATTTCTAAAGCAGTCTTCAAAAAATATTTATTGTGCAGTTAAGCAGATGAAAATTCATCTCTGAAACTGCAGATTTTATTTATTTTTTGTTACATAGCTGCATTCAGGAGAAAACAGTATAAAAACTTCAAGATATTAATCATCCCCAGTTGAGTACCATGCTTTCTCTGTTTATATAGTTATTTATTTATTGCATTAAAAAAAATTCAGCAGAGACCCAGTGGAGAAAAGCTCTATATATACAAAAGCAACAGTCAGTCAATCAGAAATAACATATATGCAAGCATTATAGCAAAATAGTTACATTGTGATTACCAAGTATACATTACTTAATATTATACAACAACCCCCCCCATTAATATTCCAAAATGTGCACACTGATTGGTCAGCATGCACATTGTAAATCAGAGTTATAGTAATGGAAAAAGGTCCGGTCTCCTGGACTTTTTCCATTAGTATAACTCTTTTTTACAGCAATGGAGAATGCAAGATCTCCATTGCTTTTTGCACACTGTCTCGCTATGTTAAACGAGTTTAACATACTGAGTCAGCTTTAAAAAAAAGTAACGGAGATCTTTCTATCTCCGTTGCTTTTTTTAAAGGTGTCTCGCTATGTTAAATGGGTCTTGCTTTCTCCGTTGCTTTTTTTCAAAACTGTCTTGCTATGTTGAATGGGTTTAACATAGCGAGACAGCTTTAAAAAAAGCAACAAGAGATTTTCCGTTGCTTTTTTTTTAAAGCTGTCTTGCTATGTTAAACTCCTTTAACATAGCGAGACAGTTTGTAAAAAGCAATGGAGATCTTGCATTCTCCATTGTTGTAAAATACAGTACATCAGAACTGTCGCAGAATACCAGACAGCTGCGGAAGGACAGCAAGGAGGCATTATACATTGCCATTATTTAAGAAAAGTAATTATTTTTTTCTTAAATAATGTCATTGTATAATAGCAATAACCCACTTCTGTGTGTGGGTAATGCTGGATTTACCCATGATTGTCTTTGTTTTGCCACTCGGGCCAAACCACACCAACCATGGGTAAATCCAGCATTACCCACACCCAGGCGTGGGTTATTGCTATATTGTAACATTTACATTAAGATAAAGAGATTGATAATAAATATGAAATTGTAAGTAAATATGGGTAGAAAGAGAAGGAAACTGTAGAAAATGAGGGAAAAGAGAGTGGTAGGCCATAGTTTAGGAGAGGAAAGGTACATGTAGCTGCACAAGTAGTGGGAGAAGTGTAATTATCCTGTGTATGTGTAAGAATAGAGCCAGAAGTTGGTTAAGTACTTCCTCAGTTTTTGACGTTTATAAGACTGTAAATGGTTGATTTGGGTGAGGTTCATAGGGATGGCATTCCTCTTTTTTTGAGTATAAAGAGTCCCCTACAGAGACATTTTATTTTGTTGCCAGTAGTTGGTATTTGTTTGTGGAACACAGACATCTATTGGTGTTGTATTGAGAGACAATGCCTTATAGTGATGGGCCGTTGTCTGGCTTATTGATGAGATTGTGTTTTAAGACTAGCTGTGAAAAAAATAGGTAATGAGACAGCGCTATCCAGTCCAGCTGTTTTGGAGAAATACAGTGAAGTAGCCACTTTATTATAACATTACTGTAGTAGATCTGTCTGTGAGGATTGTAAATTTGTGAAAACAGGGGCAGCATGTAGTAGGAATGAATTCCCATTCATTGAACTCTAACAAAACTCAACATTCAAATAAGGAGCAGATCAGTGACATAGCTGTTACTGACATATTCAAACTGATAAAACATAATGTACAAAACATTATATTCAATCATTTGCTGGCAATGCATTTTCCGGCTTTACAGTAAATCCTACTGCACTGAAGTCCAGTACCTTTGCTAGTTCATTTTCTGTACTTTGTGCACTTAATAGCCAATACATTTTTCTCCTGGTACAACAGACTGAAAACAAATACTGTCTGTCACCTTTAATTACTTGGAAATATTGTACATTCATGTGGATTTCTTGCCTCTGGTTCCAGACATTTAATTCCAACACCGAATAGTCATTTTTATACTTCCTGGTTAGTTCTGCCACAATGCTGTCTGCTGTAATAAACTTGCAATAATTAGTTGAACAATACCAAAAGTTATTAACCTTTGACCTCAAGACTGAACAGTTTGATATTAAAGTTCAGTGCAGTATTTTTAAAAGTCAAATTCCATGCAACACAACTGCCTACCAACCAAAACCATAAAGAAAATAAGTTTCTTAATTAGCATTGTAATTTCTAACTTAGAAGATATGGGTGAAGGATCGTAACCAAGCAATAGTAGTGTCTCCACAAGAATTCTTATCAGTTAATGGGTAAGTACTAGGACAGCTGCCATTGGGGGCCATTTTAAGCATAGCCAGTTTTCCTTTTTCTGCTCAAAATAACCTACCCCATCTGGTTATATAGGTTCATAGGTAGGTACTAGGCTATCTACCCAAGGGCATTTCTAAGCCTAGCCAGAGTGTGTCAGCTTTCACCACCCCATTGATTAATTAACTGATCCTCTGTCAAGCAGAGCCAATGAAATGATCCCAGGGGTATATTTTCTGTTACCCATCCACTCGTCAAGGTTTCTCTTGAAGAGTGTTAGTGAGGGGCTCTGCCTAATGTAGTTTGAAATTTTGTTCCAAAGCATGGGGAGTCTGTGTGACAGGAATATATCAAGCATGTTCTATTTATTGTTGTGGCAAGGTTTAGCTCACTAGAGCGCGTGGCTCACATTGACTTGTATTTCTTTAGGTGGAGCATGTCCATCAATTCTGAGTTGGACATCGCTTTGTAAGTCAGGCAGAGATCACCTCTGAGTAAGCGATATTCCACTGAGTACAGCCGGAGTTTTTTCAGTCGAACTGCATAGGACATATGTTTGAGGCCAGTAATCCTCTTGGTGAGGTACTTTTGTGGTCTTTCCAGCTGTTGGAAGTGTCTTGTGAGGTACATCCCAAATGGGGCATTGTACTCTATGATGGGTCTAATGAGTGATGAGTAGAGGGGCACTATAACCTCTTTATTTCTAGATGTGAACCCTTTAGTAATTAGATGGGCTGCATAGAAGGATTTCCTAACTACTTTGGCAATATGATTGTCAAAGGAGAGATTACTATCTACCTGGGTCCCCAGATCTCTTATTACCCTCTTCTGTATTAAGGGGGCTGCCATCTATGTGGTAATTCGTGGGTGTTTTGTTTTTCCCAAATGGGATGACTATGCGTTTTTTGGCATTTAGCTTGAGGCCATGACTTTGACACCAGGTGTCCTTCTCAGTAAGGCCCTTTTTGAGGATGTCCGTGTCAGCCGGAGAGTCAATTATGACTCCCAGTTTGCAGTCATTGGCGAACTTGGTTAGCCATAGTCCTCCTGTGTTTGCCTGTATTTCTGAGAAGTATATGCCGAACAGTAGGGGTCCCAGGACTGAGCCTTGCAGGACACCACATGCGACTGGTTTAGAGGTGGACCTGGAGCCCACTATTCTTACCATGTGAGTTCTGTCTGTAAGCCAGTTGGAAACCCATCTCGTGATGTAGGGGTTTATGTCCAGGCTGGTGAGTTTTTCTGTAATACCCGCGTGGGGAATGGTGTCAAAAGCCTTGGTGAGGTCAAGGTAGGCTGTGTGAACCACCTTTCCCTCATCTATGGCTTTGGTGACTGTCTCGAAGAAGTCAACCAGGTTTAGTAGGCATGATCTGCCCTTAACAAAGCCGTACTGGATCAGGTCAAGTGTTTGGAGGTTCCCAATGTCTTTGTTGATGAGTTCCATGATTATGCACTCCATAGCCTTGCAGACCATGCTAGTCAGGCTTATGGGGCAATAGTTACCAGGGTCAATTGTGGCCCCTCCTTTGTGGAGAGGAATAACGGTTGCTGTGCGCCATTCTGTGGACATGATGCCTGTGGAGAGGCTGAGGTTGAACAGTGTGTTTAGGTGGGGGGTTAGTTTGTTCTGTAATTCGTGCAAGATGCAGCCTGGGACACCATCTCGTCCAATTGAAGCTGTGATTTTGGCTTTTGAAAGGGCTGTTTTCACCTGTGTGTCTGTCATTTTTGGGACACTACATTTTTCTGGTATTGTTGTGGGCCCTTTTGGAGGTAAGGGGGGGGGGTGAAGTTTGCACTGAACCTATCTGCCAGGATGTTGTCAGTATCAGTAGGTTCAGTATATTGTGTGCTATTTTGCACTAGTTCAGTGTATATCTGCGAGTTGCCACTTAGATTCTTAACATAGCTAAAGAAGGCTTTGTGGTTATCTTTTGAATCCTTGGCTATTTTTCTTTTGAAGTTAGCCTTGGATGATTTCATGAGGGACCTTAGTTTCTTACTGATACTGATCAGGGATGTCTTTCCTTCTTGGGATTTGCTTTTTTTCTGAACTTCCTCCTACTGTTGTATAGTCTGTTTATGGCAGGGATCCACCAAATTGGTTTCCTTCTCTTAGAGGAGTGAGTCTTGGTTTTGCTAGGCATGGCACGAGCCATGCATTCTTGTAAGTGTTCATAGAGTGCATTTGTAAAGGTTTCTGCATTTTGGGCAGCGTTATCCTTTAGCGTGGGGCTGTGAAACTTACCACCTCTGTCTTAAGTAAGGTGAAGTTTGCTTTAGAAAAGTTTTTTTACAGTGGTTTCCTTAGTTGGGGGTATTGGTGGGGTGTGGACATCCAGAGTGATTAGTTTATGGTCTAATCTAACCAGTGATGGACTCACCTCCAGTGTGGAACATCTGTCGCCCATGTTGGTGATGACCAGGTCCAATATGTTTTCACCTCTGGTAGGGGAGTTTACCAGCTGATCCAGGTCATGTGAGTTGATGAATTCCAGGAAGCACTGGGCCTGGGCATTTGTACTCGAGTAATTTTCCCAGTGAATGGTAGGGTAATTGATATTGCCCAATATCAGGGTGTCCGGTAGGACCTTCATGTTTTCCAGTGTCTCCAGAAAGGTGGAGTGGTGGTCCTGGGTCATGGAGGGTGATCTGTAGCAGGCCACAATTTGCATTGCAGATTTGTCCGATTTTAGTTGCACATGGATGATCTCAGAGGAATCATGCTGTGCCACTAACCTGGAGTTGTAGGTATTCTTGATGAATATGGATACACCCCCTCCTTTTGTGTTTCGGTCCGTGTTCTGTGGCCAAAACATGTGGTATGAATTGTAGCCCGATAGTGCTAGGGTGCTCTCTGGAGCCTTGAACCAGGTTTCAATTACTGCACAGATGTCGACGTTCTCCATACTGAGGAATGCTTCGAGTGCATGCATTTTGAGATTTAAACTTCTGGCGCTGAGTAGCATAACCCTCATTTTTTTTTAATTGTGCTGTTTACGGAGGTGGGTTTGACTTTTGAGCCTTGCCTAAAAAAGGCACTATGGGGGCAGCAAGAGCCGTGGCCAGTATTCAAAAGCCTAGGGGTGACAGGTGCAAGACATCTCTTGCAAAGCAACTCGGCTTGTCAAGCATGTTGTCCCAGGCTGACAGACACTGGATCCCCTTAGAATGACACCAGAAGCTTAGCCAATTGTTGAAATTGATAATTTTTTTTTTTATACTGAGGTATCATTCTTGGTTAGGGCAGGATGTTACTCAGGGTCAGAGCCATACCAGCCTGGGCTACATGATCAGAGAGCTCTTCCATGTCTCTTTTCATGTAGTCCAGGGAGGTACATCTCAGGTCATTCACACCAACATGAACAATGACAGGGTCATATTTGTACCTGTTCTGGAGTGACCTGAGTGCTTGTGTTATGTGGTGGACTCTGGCTCCCGACAGGCAGCTAACAGTAACCTTCTGCTTGTCCAGCCTAGTAAGTGGGACAACATTGTGCCTGAGTATAGAGTCACCTATTTCTAGTGTGTTGGATATGTCATTTCACCTTAAGGGCTGTGATTGTGCAATACACTGATTTTGTGTTTTATGTTCTGTCTGGTTTGTGATGGGAGGTGCAGGTTGTTTGGGTGTCTGCTTTGGAGGTCTCTGATGCTTTTGCAGTTTTTTATTTAGAGCCTCCGAGTATGATTTTGTGTATTTATGTGTATTTTTTGCCAGTGCTGTTTTAGTAGGTCTGTGTATGGCTGGAGATGAGGTGCAAGTGTTGACCTTCTCCTCTTGACTGTCTGTTCCAGTCTTGGGTGGAGACAGCTTAGCTTCCAGTTTGGCTGTATAATTGCATCTCTCACATATGTTAGTGTTTTGTGGTAGGAGGAGAGGGTTGTCTGTGTACATGAGGCAGTTGTAACATTTTCTCAGGATACCCAAATTCACCAGCTGGACTGGAGAGTACACCTGAAATTGCCCTTTGGTCATGCCTGAATAGTAGGGTGAGCTGCTTAGTTGTTTGGTTGGTGAGGGGTGAATAAAGAGCCTTGCCTTGATGGGCAGTCAGTGTCAGGGTATATTAGTGCTTGCTATTAGGTCTGAGCAAGTGCTGGACTGTAGGATGCTTTTTGAGTGCTTAGGATGAGAGTTAGACTAGTTTCAAGGGAAAACTGAAGAGGAGCCTTAGTGGAGCCGGGAATAATATAACTGTAGCTAACCGGCGCTGCCCGATGCGCAAAACCGTGCAAACGCGGTTTTTATAGTAGGGAAATGAAAGAGGTAGAAATTAGCCCAAAATGGCCAATAAACTACTAACTTCTGGGCTGGAACCACTCCTCCAGGGACAGATAGATTGCTCAAAGCTCCCCTCTCTCACAGGTGAGCAGAGAAACTTTCTTCTAGTCAAGTAAGGTATGGGCAACTCAGAAACTAGTATCACAGCCCTGAATTCAGCACTAGCCTGAAAACTGGACTATACTAGCTTAGAAAGGCAGGAAACAAGGAATTTTTTTTTTATGAAAAGATAAGGCAAAAACAGTAAAAAATACACTTAAAACAGCTTTAAATGATTACAAACGATCAGAAAAGGCTATTGCACTTTAGTGTGTAGCCTACAACAGTTAAACAAATTATTTAAACAAAAAATTTTTAAAAGTGCAGGCAGTCAAATAAGTACAATGTGTGAAAAAAACAAGCTTTTAAATCACAATACATGTGGGATAATCTGCGTTTAGGCGGAAAACAGTTAAGTACAGCAAGAAAGTACAGAAAACTGATACTTAATCACTCCAAAGTCTCTCTTCTAAGCTAGAAGGCTTGTATCAGTATAAGGCTTTCTAGTGCTACCCAGTAGGATAGTTACAGGAAAGATGGGAAACAAGCGCAGATGTGGTCTTTTAAACCAGAAAGTTGAAAGAGATGGACAAACTGTCCAAATGATCAGTAAACTACAATTTCTGGGCCAAGAACCTCTCCTCTCTTGGTAGACAGGCTACCTTGGGCGTATCACTCACGCTGATAAGCTAGAAGGCATTCCTCCAACACAGAAAGGCTTGTGGGGCTCAGAAGCTTACCAGCAGTTCTGGATACAGCAACTCTGTATCTGGACTAGGCTAGTTACAGGAAAGGTGGGAAACAAGCACAAGTGCAGCTTTTAAACGAGAACGTTGAAAGAGATGGAAAAAACTGCCCAAATGGCCAATAGCTACAATTTCTGGGCCAGGAACCACTCCTCTTGTGGTAGATAGGCTACCTAATGCTTACCACTCCCACTGATAAGCTAGAAGGCTTCCCTCCAACACAGAAAGGGCTCAGAAGCTTACTAACAGTCCTGGATACAGCAACTCTGTATCTGGACTAGACTAGTCACAGGAAAGGCAGGGAACAAGTGCAAACGCAGGTTTTAAGCCAGTAAGTTGAAAGAGATGGAAAACCGCCCAAACGGCCAAATAAACTACAATTTCTGGGCCAAAACTCACTCTTCCCATGGAGGATAGGCTACCTAGTGCTTACTACTCCCACTGATAAGCTAGGAGGCTTCCCTTCAACACAGAAAGGCTTGGGGAGCTCAGAAGCTTACTAACAATCCTGGATACAGCAACTCTGTAACCGGACTAGGCTAGTTATAACAAAGGCGGGAAACAGGCGCAAGTGCGGCTTTCAAACCAGAAAGTTGAAAGAGATGGAAAAAGTCTGCTCAAACAGCCAATAGCTACAATTTCTGGGTCAGGGACCACTCCTCTTGTGGTAGATAGGCTACCTAATGCTTACCACTCCCACTGATAAGCTAGAAGGCTTCCCTCCAACATGGAGAGGCTTGGGGAGGCTCAAAAGCTTACAAAAAGTCCTGGATACACTTACCCATCCCATGGTCGATAAGTGTATATCATTCATAATAAGACTATCTGGGATCATACCATAGATAATTTGAAGGAACCCAAGCACGTGATTAAGCATTTAGCAGCTACTTCTGCCTATTAATAGTAAAGAGGGCAGTCCTGGGGTAAATTTTCTGTTTTCCATCCATAAATCCAAGTTGTGCTTGAAAATGGACAGGGATGAACTTTGTTTTATGTGGATAGGAAGTCTGTTCCACAGCAGTAGTAGTATATCTGTCCCTCCAAACTGTTTTGTTGATGTTGTAAAAGAGGTTTAGATCCTAACCCAAGTATTTCTGATGTCATTTGAATTGCTGATGTGCTTTAAATCCATCAGTATTGGGTTGGAGGTTGCCTTGTATGCCAGACACAGGTCACCTGTTAGCAGTCTGTAGAATACTGAGTATAATGACAGAACTCTGTTTTGGTCCCTATAGGACATGTTGTTTAGGCCTTTTATTCATTTAGCAAGGTATCTCTGAGGGGATTCAAATTGTTGCATATGTCTGGACAGAGATATGACATAGGGGGCATTATATTAAATGATTGGCCTAATAAGGGTTGAGTAGAGGGGGACAATGAAATATATAGATCTAGACACAACTCCATTGTTTGTAATCTGTGCAATATAGAAGGACTTTCTTACAACAATAGGCACATGTTGGCCAAATGTTAGGTCACTGTTCATAAAAGATTCCAGATCTTGAACAACTGGGTCATCTCTTAATGGAATATTGACAATGTTGTAGTTCTCTGTGGTAGATGAATTCCCAAAGGATACAGTAATGCATTTCATTTGGGAATTTAGTTTCAGTATCTGAGTTTGGCACCGGTTATTTATTTTGAAACACACCTTCCAGTAGGATGGCTATGTCATCTGGGGATTTAATGACTGCTCCTAACTTGCAGTCATCTACAAATTTAGTTGGACAGTCTTTGGTAGTGGCTTTTACTTCAGAAAAGTAAATGTCAAACAGGAGAGGTCCCAACAGAAAATCCTAAGGAAAACTGCTCTTTGTGGAGGTAACTTCCCCTGTTTTGATTATCTGCATCTTATCTGTGAGCTAGCTGGCAATGCAGTGGGGAATATAGGGTTTATTACCAGTTCATTTAGCTTCTCTACTACACTTTAGTGGGGAATTGTGTCAAAAACTTTGGCTAGGTTGAGGTATGCAGTGTGTATCATTTTGCCTTCATCAACCAGTTCAGCCAAGCATCCATCTTTGATTCACATAGAATGCATTATACTACCACTGCAGCATTCAAATTTATGTGCATACATTAACCATTTCCCTCTACATTAATCATGGTTAATCAAGTAATGCAATAAAGTACATGTAAACATCCAAACCCATTTCTAATTCAAAACTGCAGCCTCTAGATGTAAAAGAGATAGCTGGAGCAGAAGACCCAAGATAATCGAGTGTTTACATAAGAGTTCTTGATTGTTTAGTCAGCCATTTAACTTCTTATTACCCAAATCAAATTCAGGTTACTGTCTTTCCACTTTTATTAAAGCTCTTTCACTTATCTGTGATGTAGTTACGTTTAATACCATATCCTTAACCATGTTTGATAGTTATGTACAAGTGAGCCAAACAAGACTCACAAGTAACAGTCAGACTTCTTTGAATTTATGAAACTGCTTAAAGTCAATGAGGATCAGAAAACCTCAAAATATCAAAAGTTTAAAAAAAGCCCTATTTCTCCTAGGATAAAATGTCAAAGGGTCACCAGAAAAGCAAAGCTCAATTAATGTGCAACAATGAACTTAATGAAAAAAAAAAAGCATACTTTATTTCTGAAAAAAATGTTAAACTCATAAGGAAATTGACATGCAACTATGGATGGCCTACTTAAATTTTGCTTTACCCTCAAGTAATGCAGGAGCAATCAGATACTAATTCTCTAACACCACAGCTTAAGTTGTACAAAATAAGCCCCAAAAGAGAGAGTCATGTTTAGACTCCATAAATGCGAGCAAACCCCAGGGCAGTTCATTAGCAGAAACCCTTCCTCTGTTCATTAGTAGTCGATGAACTCACTCTAACATAAACAGGGGTATTCAAGATGGAATAATTCTCAATGTTTGAAAAAAAAAAAAAAAAAAGGCAATTCCCCATTTTAAGATTGGTGAGATATGTTATGCTGGAAAGAGATGCTTAGTCAAATACACCTCTTTCTGAGTATCTTAAATAGTAAGGTAGGCTTGTATTCAACTTACACAATGCAGTGAAAATCTGAAATTCTCAACTGCAGGTTTCAGTACACTACCTCGGGGTTCCCTAAAACAATTTTTAGTCCTATGCTACTGTCAGTTTAAAATAAGAAGATGAATTTTTACCTTGCATGTGTTCATCTTACTCAATGCACTGATGACCCCGGTGTCACCCATAACACTGAAACTCAGGGGAACTGTTTAATGTGCTACCGACAGATATGAATACAATCTATCAGTAGCTGTCCAATAACAGATTCATCCCCGATGAAAAGAATACCAGGATGGTCTTTCTAATAAAAAAAATTAAGTAACCTTGCACATACAACTTATTGGGGTTAGTACAGTATTGATGGGTTACTCTGGTCCTGATGAAATAGTTGAGTTGCGGAGGTACCTAGCCATCAGTTTAGACAAATATTTGACTTGCAAAAAGCTGTTTGCTATCTGTAATAAACAATAATTGCAAATTAGGTGGTTTAAATAGAACAAAACCTCTTCTTAAAGCTGAGTCCAGAATTACTTTAGTCAAAGTACTTTTAATTCCAAAACTTCTGAACTGCCCTGTGGCTATGGGTAACCTATGGAAACATATTGTGGACAGACTGTCTATTGCTAACAACAGAGCAGTATATTTTTCTGCCAGTCTACATACTTCCATTGTTTACCTCTTTCTAAAATTAGATGGATGCCTTGCAAAGATTGATTATTTTTTTCAGCTGGTCTTTACCTTTTGAATATTTACGTAACACCCAGCGTGGTCCACTATCCTCAGTCCTGCTGCTAGAAACTTCAAAGTCCAACAGCAAAATGAATAACTCTCCAATGAGCACATTCCTAACAAATTACTGGATCATGCCACATCTGCCTTTAAAAATGCTGAAAAGTGCATTGGATTTAAAAGCAAGTTCCTGCATCATTTCGTGAATCATCTTCACTGTCCAAACTGTGGAGCACTAAGATAATATTTATTTATATTATTTACTTATATGGCATTTGTTAACAGGGTTAGTTTAACTGAGCCAATGGCCCATTTTCAATGGAGACTTCAGGAGGAGTGCTCAAGCTTACAATACAATACAATACAGTACAATTTGTGAAACATTACAAAAGAAATTATATACATTACAATGCAAATTTTGGACAGGCTAGAATGAAAAGTAAATTACAGGCTTAGAAAAACATTCTGTAGTAATTAAAGGCAGAATTACAAATGAAGTATACACAATTCAGGTTATTCATTAGAATTATATTGGTATTGTGTAAGAAGTTGTCTTTAGGTGAGAGGGAAATATAATTGGTATTGCTGCTGTCTTCAGAGCACAAGAAATTATTGTAAGTAGTGGATTGAGAGTCATAAGTTTTAGAAAGTAGTCAATGAAGACAGCTTAGGTAGCAATATGAGAGCAAAGAGGTATAAGTGGATGGAGTGGGGGGGTGTTAAGTAGCATCTTGGCAGCGGCAGATGCTGGCATTTAGTAGGAAATTTCTGAGTTCAGATTTAAAGAGATTTGTACTAGTAATGGTTTGGATGTCAGGGGGAGCTTGTTCCAAGCCTGGGGCACACTGATTTTTGTAAAGAAGTTTGCCAATATTTTTGTTGGGTTTGTAGGTGTCAAAGAGATGCTGGTATGAGCTGTGGAGAGTGCAGGAAGGGGTGTAATGGGATATTAGGGAGGAGAGAAAGGGACAGGCTAAGCGTGAATTGCAAACGGGAAAGAAGCAGGTGTTGGGGGAAATCCAGCAAATTAAGTTTTTTTTTTAAGCAAGGCATTGGTGTGATTTATGAGGATGGCTCTTGGCAAATCTTGCAATACTGTGATAGGTTTGATAGAGTTTAGCTAAAAGGGTGGATTTTAAATGAATACAGATAGCAGAGCCATATAGTAGCCATATAGTAAACAAGGAAGGAAGAAAGCCTGAGCTAGAGTTTGTTTGGAGCCAGGGACTAGGTATTTTTTATGTCTGTAGAGTAAGCCAAGTTTCTGATTTGTCTTTTTGATACATTGCTGTGTATGGGTATCAAATTTCAATTTGCCATCAATTATAATGCTGAGGAGCTTTGCATGTGGGTCAGCTTGAATAATGGTGTTTCCAAGAGAAGAAATGGTGAAGGTGGTTTTAAGGTGAGACAGGTATTTGGGAAGGAAGATCAGAAGTTTGTTTTTGTTAGGGTTAAGTATCAGTTGGTTGTCAGCCAGTTTGCTATGGACAAAAAGGTATTTAGAGTAATAGAGAGGAGGTTGGAAATGTTGTTAGAACAGGAGATGAGTGGAGTCTTCCGTGCATTGTATCAGGGTGAAGGTTGTACAGGAAGTGTGTAGCTGGTTTGCAGGCCAAGAATGGATCCTTGAGCATCCCCAGTATGAATGGTTAAAAAAGGGGAGCAGGTGGAGTGCCATCATACTGAGTGTCATCTGTTGATGAGATAGCTAGAGAACCATTTAATAGAAGAGGGGGATAGGTTGGGATCAGTTAGTTTAGCACGAAGTTTAGAATGAGAGACAATATCAACAGCTTTTGAGAGGTCATCAAAGAGGCAAGAAAGTCTTCAGCAACAGTATGAGTAAAGAACAGAAGGGCAATGAATATACTATGATGGGGTCTGAACCTATGTGGAGCAGGGATTAGGAGATTTTCATCTATTAGGTATTTAAGTAGCTGTTTGTGTATGCATTTTTCAAGGAGTTTAGCTAGTGGAGAAATGATGGTAATAGGTCTGTAGTTGGATGGTTCATTGCTATTACTTCCTTAGTGTAATGAAATGGTGTAAAAAGATTTCCATATGTCTGGGATGGTGGATTCCTATATAGATATTTTAATCAAAATTGAAACAGGGTAGGTATTGAGTGAGCAGTGAATTTAAGATAGAGAGGAGGAAGGTTTCCAGAAGAGGGGGAGCATGTTTTTATTTTAAGCAGAACAGATTTTATGTAAGAAGTCGAGATGGGTTTAGTGTGAAAGAGGTATCGCGGGTAGTAATGGGAGTGGTATGTGTGAGATTATTATTTTGACCATTTTGGGTTAGTTTGCAAATAGATTATATGAAATAAGAGTTAAGAAAAGTGGCAGTTTCGAGGGTTTTTTGTTGGGATAGGGGTTGGGGGTGGTAGGGTTACCTGGGTGTAGGATTTTATTAATAGAGTGCCAGAATTTTGGGTGGCTAGAGTTATGGGTGATTTAGGCATTATAATAGAATTTTTTCTTATCCTTGTTGAGGTGCTTTTTTGTAAGGTTACAAAGTTCATTTTATTTTTGGTAAAGGGAAGTAGATTTTGTTTTAATCCATTGTTTCCAGGTGCTGTCTCTCTTTTTTCATAAGAGTGAAGGTGAGAGCCTTTGGGAGCCAATGGGTGTGGGTTGTTTTGATTCTAAGAATCAAGGATGGCAAGGAAAGTACAGTTGAAATATAGGACTGCATCATTTAGGGGGGTGGATTGCAGAATGGACCAGTTTATGGAATTGAACAGATTGTTGAAAGGTATCATTATTAAGATAGAGGTTGCGACATTCTCTGCAAGGATGGAACTTAGGTACCTGAGTAGAGTGCCTGTGTACTCAGATAAGAAGGTTGTCACTTATGGAGTCTAGTAGGGTAGTAGGGTTTTGATAGAGTTTAGGGTCAGATGTTAGAATCCAATTCAAGGTGGAGATATTGTTATTATTTTTGTTGACGCGAGTGGGTGTAGTAATTAGTTGATGAAAGCCATAAAGGTTGATGTGGGAAGGGCTGGTAATAGATAGTTTTTGCCAGTCAGTATTAATGTTTCCTGACAGGATGGTTTCATAGGGAATATGGAGTGACATCTATGAGAGGATGGATTCGAGGATAGGAATGTTGTTTTCTGGGAGAATATAGATAGCAACAATGGCATATTTTTTGGGGAGAGATTAAGGTGGCAGTTTAAGATAAGTAGTTCAGCTGTGTGAAAATTTGGGTGGATTATGGGTAGGGGGGATAAATTAACTCCACATTTTCTGGTGACAGTCTTGACGGTAGATGTTGTAGTGGGGGGAGGCAATATTTTAGTGTTGGAGATATGTGGTTTTAACCAAGTTTCAGATATGGTTAGGATGTGTGGGGTGTAGAGGGTTATCCAGGAATGCAGTTCTGAAGTTTTGTTAGGTAGGCTTTGTATAGTATATAGCAAGGTGTTTGGTACTGGGGGGAGACAGTTGTAGCTGGTGGCAGATAGGTTGGTGGAAGAATTTGTTGGGGAAGGGAGACCTGCATTGAGGTGGATATAACCATCAAGTAGAAATATGTTTGAGAATGGGGGTAGTTTTGAAAGGTAGTGGCAGTGACATAAAGTTTTAACTTTGGTTTAGGGGATATGGGTGTGTTTGTAAAGACTTTGTGCTTGTGAAGTTGGGTATATGAGATATTGAAGAGAGATGGTAAGATAGTGAAGGTGTAAAATGGTTCCTTATGTTGTACAGAATGTGTAGTGGTAGTTAGAGGTTGGAAATGATACAGTTGTGTTTGGTAGGAACTTTGGAATGGGTAGTAGAGAAGTAAAGTGGGTAAGATGTGGAGAAGAGCCATGGTATGAGATTTGAAATGTAACATTAGATTTATTTGAGATAGAATAATGGTTATTTAATTTACCTGTAATTGTGGGATGGAATAAGGAGAAGTGTTTGGAGATAGATAATTATGCTGATCTGATTTAGGGAACCCCGAGGTAGTGTACTGAAACCTGTAGTTGAGATCAGTCAGGTGACTGGGGTGGTAAAGGGTAATAGGAGGGATATTGCAAAGCAAGGGTGATAGGATTGGATAATTAATTATGGTGGGCTGGGCAGTAGCTGTGGGCAGAGAGTATAAATTAAATGAAAGCGAGGGTGGGTGGATGGTAATAGGGGTAGGGTAGGGGATTGTGCCCAAGCTGAGCCTTGATTAAGAGCGTGTGAAAGAAAAAAAATCTATAAGGTTAGAGCAGCTAAGAATGACAGTTTAAGCTAAAGAAAAATAGTTGTAAAGCAAAGAACAAATGGGGAGCTTACTGCAATATGCTGAAGGAACAAGCTTTAAGTTACAAATGCTGATAGAATTAGGTAAAGTTAGACAGGTCTGGATAAAGAAAAGAGCAAGGGATATTTCAGATATGAGAAATTAGCAGGGTCTTGGCAGCAGTTGCTACTGGTGTGCTTACAAATTAGTGCAACACATGTTTACTTAAAGAGAAGCACTGGCTAATGAAACAAGTAAAGCAAGTCCGTTTTTGATGTACTAATGTAGCAATTAAAATAATTATGTACCTTACATGTACAGAACAAAGGTGTTTATGATTATATGATTATATATAATGGGTCCACGTTTTACTCTTGTTCCTTGGCTCGAGGGCATGAATGTACCACAGTAAGTATGGGGGACAAATCTTACACAGAGAGAAAAAAGGACCACTGGTAGAAACAAGAAAAAGGGATACAGTTCAGAATCACAGCAGCATTATTGAAAAGAAAAAAAATCACCATACTATACATAGTGAATTCTAGTTTAACATTACAGCAAAGCAGTTTTAAGGAAAAAAAAGGAAAATATCCACATCAAATATATTGTTCAGAGCAGCATCACAGTTAACATCCTAAACTCTAGTCACCTTTTCAGAGCAAGCATAATCACTGAACATTGCAACAAAGCACTTTTATTTCCCAAAATATACTAATTCAGAGGAGCATCACGGCTAACAGATTCCAATGCTAGTCACCGAGTAAATACGTGATAAAATAAGTGAAAACTGCAGAACTTAATATATTTTGGCATCACTATGTCTACTATATGAATGTTATCCATAAGTTTGTTTAGATTATGTCATTACTTCTTTTCTCACTCTAGTTGTTGTTAAGGCTTAATAAATTATTTCTTTATTTCTTAATATGCTATTATAATGGTTTTCTTGAGCTTGTCTTCACAGGTCCTACCCTATAAATGTGCTGTCTCCAGTCTCAGTTAAGAAATGTAAATAAATATTAAATGCAAATAAATATTAAATAATTTAACTTAGCTCAGACATTTCATGTTAAGAGCTACTAATGAGCTACTTACTGTATTGTATGGTTTGATTCACTCAGCTTCCATTTGCTTACTGTATGACTCTGAGCAAGTCACTTAACCAGACAGTGTCTGGGTCAAAGTGAGAAACTGGGCTATGTCTTCAATGGATTTCTAGCAAATAGCTACCTATGAAAATAAATAAATGGGATGCTTATTGAAAGTCTGAGATTCTCAAGTACAATTTTTTTAGAAAAAATAAATACACTCAAGGGGAATATATATATATATATATATATATATATATATATATATATATATATATATATATATATATATATATATACTAACTCCAAAATGTTGGTATCTATGAGTATTTGCCTTCTTTTCCAAGATGCAACATTGTTAAAGTTAATATAAGTGAGAACTCTATGCAAACTGTCTAGCAGATGTTATGAGCATGTATAGTCTATTAAGAGTATAAACACTTAACAGTGGATTGTATGGGCATACAGCAAGCTGTACAAGTTTTCAAATGTTCTCATTTTATGTTGCAAAAGTTCTTGAACATGATGTAAGCTGAAGAGATTATGAAACACAGACTGCAAATAATAGGCTTTTTGTGTCTGTAAGAGATAAACCTATGATATTGTCCCACAGTGGTCAGTAGAATTGCACCAACAAGGGAGTGCTGTCTGTTGCAACCTGTTTAACTTGTTCTGCACTTTATACAGGAAAAACTGAGAAATTTCTCAAAGTAAAGATTTATCAGCTTAGTTATGCTATTAAAAAAAACAGGTTAAAAACAATACCTTAACATGACATGTAGAGATATGTCCCTGTTTTAATGTTTGCCATTTTTATACTGGAAAAGGTTAGATGTAATGTCAGAGGTGGAGATTTCACTAATGTGTTAGTATGGGTGGAGTTGTTTTATCATATGACTTTGATCCCTGACCAACCACCATATATTAATGATGCTCTCTCTATAGGCTATATGTTGAAATATAGGCAAATGAAGTAGTTGTATTTACATACCAGATCATCATGTGACTGTTCACTATATAAGGAAGTATGTCGTGTTGCAAAAGTTGTTGAGAAGTACAGTAATACTATGTAATTAAAGGTTTACTGGTTCAGGGCTTATTTTGATTTTTTTCATTGGTTCGGGGCTCCATTAGAGCTTTTTCATTGGTTTCCTTGCATTAGCTGCTTTGTTCTTGTTTGCTCTTAGTGCAGCACCATATAGGGGTGGATACAATTGGCGGTTATAGAGGCAAACTTTGGCTAGTTAAATTTCCCTTAGCCCAGTGCTAGTGTTTCTTTGCAG
Organism: Protopterus annectens; assembly: GCF_019279795.1. Lineage (NCBI taxonomy): Eukaryota > Metazoa > Chordata > Ceratodontiformes > Protopteridae > Protopterus > Protopterus annectens. Next base: position 1,951,834,296 of record NC_056737.1, read on the forward strand.
GTTTCTCATTGTCCTGCTCCATTGTCAGGTGGAACATTAGATGCAGCCTCTGAGATTCCATCACAATTCCCACCCTCTAGCACCTTCTTATTTAGAACTCTTCTCCTGTCCATGTACTTTATCTCCAAGGATCAAATTTTGAATGCCTTCTTCAAGGCTAAAAACACAGCCTCAGTGGTATCAGACAACACCTCAGGCTGCGTTCTCAATGGATTAAAACAGGAATTAGCAACACCACTGGGTACCTTGTTCAACCACAGCCTTAGCACAGGTTTCATCCCTTCTGAATGGAGAACAGCTGCCGTCATCCCTTTGCATAAAGCAGGTGCATCCATGGACCCCAGAAACTATATACCCATTAGCCTAACCAGCCCTATCTGCAAGGCCATGGAGCTTATCATCATGGACCTTATCAACACAGATGTAGATAATCTACAAACACTTGACCCTACCCATTTTGGCTTTGGCAATGGAAGATTATGCCTGTTAAACTTGGTGGACTTCTTTGAGACCATCACCAAAGCCCTCAATGAAGGGAAAACTGTGCATATAGCCTACCTGGACTTAACCAAGGCTTTGACACCATCCCCTACTCGGGCATTATTGATAAACTCACCCAGCTGGATATCAATCCATACATTGTCAGGTGGGTTGCAAACTGGTTCAGCAGTAGAACTCATACAGTCAAAACAGGAAACTTGACCTCCTCCAGCAGACCGATAACCAGTAGTGTATCACAGAGGTCTGTTCTAGGGCCGCTGCTATTCAAAATATAATTCTCCAAAATTACAGACAAAAACTAAAGGTTTATGGCTGACAAATCTTGCTGATGGCTGCAAACAGGAAGAGATCATTCAGTCCCCTAATGATGTCAGTATCCTGCAAGAAGGACTTGCACATAGACCAATGATTGGTGCCAGAATCATGGCCTTCCACTCAATGCAAAAAACTGCATTATCATCCCCTTCAGCAAGGTTGATTTTCTGGCAAACTACTCCATAAATTGCAATACCTTAAGCATGGAATAACTGGAGAGAGACCTGGGCAAACAGGTTGATAGCAACCTTACCTCTCATCACCATGTCTCCAGAGTAGTAAGAAGAGCATTCTGTGTTGCTCACTTCATAAGGGATTGCCTCCAGAAAAAAAGGAGGTTATAACCCTCCAGTTCTCTTCCTTCATCTGGCCAATAACAGAGTATAATGCTCTCTTTGCTATGTACCTCTCTAAGCACCTGCAGCAATTGGAGAGATCACAAAGGCTTCTTACAAAGAAAATTCAAGGTCTCCAGCACGTCAAATGTGGACAGACTGAAATCACTGCCTCTTTACTCTGTGTCATACAGACTGCTCAGAGGTGACCTGTGCCTTGCATATAAGGCAATTTCTGACTCTGCCTTAATGGAAATGCTACACATTTGCAAGTCAAATGGTACATGTGTCACACGCTAAAGAGACCTTAACTTGGAATGTGACATCAGCAGAACTTGTTGGAGGGACAGATTTATCTCACAAAGGTTACCCCATCACTGGAAAAGACTTCCAATCCATGTTAAGCAGAGCCCCTCAGTGACCCTATTTAAGCATAATTTGGATGATTGCATGGGAAACCATAAATGTGTCCCAGTGGTTCCACATGTGTCTGGCTTGAGTATAGGTAATAGGTGCTGTTTTAGTGTCTACCTATAACAAACACTCTTGGGAACAAGGGTTAACTTGGCTAGGCTTGTAAGGACCCTAGTGACCTCCTATGATCATTCTGAAGAAGTTTGTTTTATGAATAGATGAAAGTGCTCAGTTTTGTTTATTAAAGATTATTGTGCTGGACAGATTCTGCCTGGTGTTTTTTTCATTATTGCTATATTTAAAGTCCTCACTACCTGGGAAATCTGCAATTGTTTTCAGTTGGTCCCAGCACTGACAAGATTTAAACTACTTCTAGACCCTATGGCATAACTTGTTGCAGACCTCTGCATTCATATCTTCTTAAGTGCTCTTGCTGCAACAACATTTTCTTTTGTCTTAAACTGGTGTTCTTTACTGGATATTTTTTTGGTTTCTTCTTATTTCATTCCTTCTGCTCTTTCATTGCTAACTCTTGCATTCTGTTTTCTCCTGTCTTTCAGACTCCTGGTTAATCCTAAGCTTTCTTTGAAGCCACTCCGTGTTTGTCTGCTTCTGCTGCTACTCAAGTATTTTCTGTTTTAACTCCTCCACCCAGCTCTGTCCACTTCTGGTTCTGGAGTACTGCACTATGTATCCCTTTCTTTTCTCTGTTTCCCTCCGATGTCATGCTGATACTATTTATTTCTTGGTTTGGTTGTTTCCCCTGCGGTAGTAAAAACTACCAAATATCAAAATTAAAAACTGAAATGACACAAATTCTTGAGAAGAAAAGTTTATTACTCCTGGCACTTGGCATTAGCCTTTATACTAATAGGTCATGGCTAATGCATGCCATTCTATTTGCATATAGTTTTACTAGATTGGTTTCTCATACTCTTATACAGCCTTCATCAGTGGTTTCACCAGTATCTTAAAATCAGTGTACCTAACACTGTCTGATTGCTAATCATTCAAGCTGTAAACATACCCCTTTAGGTTTATATAAACAATTCCCTGCTTAAACTTAGCTTGTGTGTCCTCTTACAACTGTTTGTAGGCTTCTACAATATTTTCATAAAGTGTTCCCTTAGCTTATTTTATTTTTTTAACTGTGTAAGTCCAATGGGCACAAATGCCCCTTTTCAAAGACAACCTGAGGGCACTGTCTTATTCCAAGTTCACAGAGTTTCCAGGTGTAAGTTAAAAGAATCAAACTCTGGTCTATAGGACGAAGCTCATTAGCAGTGCATAGCCCTTAACCCTCTGAGCTAAACCGTCAGAGTAAATTACATAACATAACTGGTGTTCCACTTCTCTTACTTCATTACAGTATTTCTTATCTCAATTTTCCCCTTTCTCTGTTATATTTTCATTCACCAAGAGCATAATATAGAGAAACATGACTGGGTTTCCAATCGTAACTGAGTTGTTACATGTGCAAGAATTAAAAGTCAGAAATTTACTTTGAGAGCAGAGCAAAGCAAGGCTTAAGTGGTGAATCTTGACATCCATTTCACGAGCATGTAAATATTCAGTTTGGATCAGAGAGACCCATTCATAATTATTTGCAGTATACGAAGGTTTAACTGTTCTTTATACTACCAGTTACAGAGAGGGACTGAACGATTGTAAGAATAGTATGTGTTTTCTGGCTTTCAATGCTTTAATATTATACATTACAATTGTTAAGTATTTTCCATCTTCGGGAATTGTAGTACACTTAGGCCCAATTCCAAAATACTTGGTCTCAGTGTAAGTGACCAGTTACACTGAGAGCAGGCCTGTTGGAATCTGGCCATTTATAGATAGCCCTTTCACCAAAGTAAGTCATAAATCTATCAGAATCTGGGCCGACTTAACTCTGAGAGCAACTCTGTTGGAATCAGTCCCTTTAGTACTACTGCAGAATGAAATCGCTGATGAAAGTGGTATAAGATTATGAGAAACAAATCCAGTAAAACTATATGCAATTAGAAGGACATGCATCACACATGACCTAGTAGTATAAAGGCTGATGCCAAGTGCCGGGAGTATCTATTCAAGTACAGTACTAAATAAGAAGTGTGAGTTCTATACAGCTTTGAAAACCACAACACACTTAGTACTGTGTCACATGCAAAGTGCTTCCCATTTCTTGTAACAGCTTTAAAAAGTAATGCACTTCACACTGTTAGACACAAAAAAAAAAAAAAAAAGATTGCGACTGTTTCAAGTGTAGTACAGCTTTTAAAGCTACTTTGCCTTCCTGATGGTTTTCTTTAGTGTATGCTGGTTGTACTGTAGGATTAGATTAGAGAGTAACAGCAGTGGAAGGGGGGCTAATAAAGCTTTATCTACCATTAGGTACCTTTCTTATGTCAGTAAGATGCTTTAAAAAGTTGCCTTTCCTCCTGCTTTCAGAGTGTAATTAAAGCATTCATTGGTTATCTGGCATCCTATTAAGCTATCACATCATTTGTATGACGTTTGCACTATACTGTAGTCATTAATTTATTTAATAAAATGCATTTACTTACAAAAGCCTTTATTTACCACTATTTTCTTTACACTTTTCCTATTACCTACTTACAACACATTTTTGAACATTATGTCTGCAACATGGCATTGACTTGTATCTCTTTACTGTTATAAATGCTTTCTGTAAAGATTTGAATTCTTCCCTAGGGTACCTAATATGGTCCTCAGTAACAACACATCAAAATATTTCCTGCAGTAATCAATAAAGTTGCAGACAATATTCATACATTCAAAGCTTTTAAACTCAGCAAGCAGTGAGAATGTGCATAAATAAGTGAAGTCTTGTGATCATTTTTTTTATTCTGTACTGTCGAAAGCTCATTTCTTTTCTCATAAAATAACATCTTTTTGGTTGCTATTTTCCCCACAGAATGTAGGCGGGGAAGCCTGTTTGACTGGATGCTGTGTTTTCTTTCACTCCATCTTTTTAAGGTTTTAGGTTGACTTCTGACAGCTGCCACTCATGAGCTGCAGCATGTGCTCGTACAAGTGCTGGAAGGTACAATGGTGATTTAACACATATAATATCATGTTCCTGTATATGTGTAAACATGTACACCCTCATATTACAAGTTTCGATATCTGTCCAAAAAGCCTGTTTTTTTTTAATTTGTCATTTAATCCATGAGTATTTGTGACAGAATAATCTCCATACGGTTAGGTCAGAGCTGTAATGACATTTTCGGTGACATACTTGTATAGTATGAGGCGAAGTGTCCTTATTGTCATTTGCATGTTATATGTCTGCACCCATACTCATATATTTGGATTGCATTTGCCTTATGCTACTGTTTTTTACACTGCAAAGAGCTTCTACTTATCTCTTTACTAAAGTTACCATTTAATCTGTTAAAGCCACACGGTCAAATCTAGTTGTATTAAACTTGCTGTTGTAGCCCCTAAAGGAGTTTTTACTCTTTCTTTTATTTTTGATTTATAGGATTTGTCTGTTGTAAAACAGTACTATATGGTATCATGTGCCTAATGCAACCATTTTGGTTTTATAACACTGATACTTGCAATTCAGACTGTTCTGTAAAGTAAGAAGGTTCATTCTTTTTTCCTGAAGTAACTGTCACTCATTGCATTTACTGAAAGATTTGTTCATTGACATCTTATTATTTATTGAATCTGAGACACTGAAATACAGAAGTGTCACTTTCCTCAGTCTTTATTAGTTGATTTCATGTCTAGACTTAATTATAGATTGAATATTTGTGTTGAACAGTTTGATAATAGTTTAAACAGTTAATTTCACAAGTGGATGGTTTTAATTTCTTTGCTTTGAGTGAGTTGCAAAAAATGTTTTAAATGTATGTATACTGTAACTACAAATATAATTGGATAATAAATGTTTGAAGACATTTAGAAGCATCTTAAGCAATCAAAAACCATATAAATCCAACGGTAAAGCCAGCAGCATAGTGACAGTTTAAAACAGTTTAGGGAATTCATGGAGATTAGCGATTAATCATGGGTCTGACTGCATATCTACACTTCAGAGTAGTCTGAAGCAGCTTTGTGCAGTTAAAAACGAGCTCTGCTAGAATCAACTGAAAATATTTCTGCTACCAAAATACCAAAAGTAGAAGGTCGACTACAGTAGGGTCTATGTGAATAAATACTAGTGGATTTACAGAGAATAGTAGTAGATTTGATGAGGGAGTAGCAAAATACTCATCTGTGAGTAGTTCCAATCAGGCTACTCTGCTAACATTTTAATACTTGAATAATCATTAATGGCATGTTTTAGCCCAGAGTGCAGTATGGTTATCTTATCAATAATCATTAATGGCATGTTTTAGCGCACAGTGCAGTATGGTTATCTTATCAATAATCATTAATCTTATCAATAATCATTAATGGCATGTTTTAGCCCAGAGTGCAGTATGGTTATCTTATCAATAATCATTAATCTTATCAATAATCATTAATGGCATGTTTTAGCCCACAGTGCAGTATGGTTATCTTATCAGTAATCATTAATGGCATGTTTTAGCCCACAGTGCAGTATGGTTATCTTATCAATAATCATTAATGTTATCAATAATCATTAATGGCATGTTTTAGCCCACAGTGCAGTATGGTTATCTTATCAATAATCATTAATGGCATGTTTTAGCCCACAGTGCAGTATGGTTATCTTATCAATAATCATTAATGTTATCAATAATCATTAATGGCATGTTTTAGCCCACAGTGCAGTATGGTTATCTTATAGCGTTTACTGGCATGAATGATGATGATGATGATGATGAATGGAGCATAAAATGAAATGATTTTGCCATGGTTTGGAAACTTAAGGAAAATATCTGCAAATGAAAAACATATAAAAAGATGTACCAAGGAAGTCCAGCTGCTTTTCAAGGCCACCTTTAGAAAAGATGCAGGAGTTTCAAATGAGGGTAAACTCAAAAAAAGAATGGGAACAACACAATCACTGGCAAATAAAGCAGGTATGCTTAAAACAAAAACAGTATGGTAAGGTCTTGCTCATCATAAATGTGGTTGTAGCTGAAAGAATCTTTGTCAATTATTTCAGTGCAAAAGCAGAAAGTATTAAAGACACATTGGTTTTACATTATCCTAATTTTTGCAATGCAGACACTTTGTATAAATATGTAACTTGAATATGAGGTGGACATTTGGACAAGTTAGGGCTTGTGAAAATAATAATGTATATATATATATATATATATATATATATATATATATCACCAACCAATTCCATCCAGTGATACTGAATCACAACTATCTCCTATAGTGACCCCATGAATAGCTACCATGCCTTTCTTCCATATCTTGCACACACACTCACACACACACATACAAACAAACTCATAGACAATTTAGGGGTTCCAATCCACCTACTACTTATCTTTGGGATGTGGGAGCAAATAGATGTAGGGAGCAAATAGATGTATCCAGGGAAAACCTATCTGAACACTGGAAGGACTTGCTTACTCCTTACAAACAGCACCTCTACCAAGAATCAGACTGAAGAACCTCTTTCTATATTCATTTATTCAGATGGGAATTTGCTTATACTTATCAATTATTATTCAGAGTGCTGCTTATCATATAATATGAACATTGCCTACTTGTATACGTTTGGTAGGACCTGTGGTTATCAATAAAAACACATTGTTTGCCAGATTTTTTTGTTTTGGTAACTATTCCAAGTTATTTTTTTTGTTTGACAGTGAGTCAAGACCCTCCTGTACATATTTATTGTAAGTAAAAAGGTCTGAGGACACAAAAAGGAATGCAAAAATTACTTATGTATAGTTATTAAAACATGGTGGAGACAGTGTGACTGGGTTAATAATCTGAAAAACTGAAATGTGTAAAGTTGCTGTAGGAAGGTAACAAGGCAAGCAGAGGGAGAGTTTCCATCTTTAATAGGAAACAGTTACCATTTTAGATATCATCGCTTTGAAATCAGCAATAATAAACATCATTGATTTATTGCTATTCTGAAATTATTCATTGCTGCCAGCTAGACATTTTAGCTACTGCTTGCACATCAAAACCCCTCTGCATCACCTTCAATATTTGTGCTAACCCTAGCCCTACATGCTGCATTACAGAACACCACTTCCCTAACATTACTACTAAACAACACACACTCAGTGCAAACACCCATTACCTACCTGTAACAAAACATCTGCCACCTTCACTAGCTATTACTCTTCCCCTAACCCACATAAACCTGCACATACACACATTACTATCCCTTTCTGTAACCCTAGCCTGAATACACTAGCACATCTACACACATCCGGAATGACGAAACATGGCATATGATCTAATGCTTCAGCACTCTGCTCACCCTCATTTCTGCAGTCTAGTATTTACAAGCTATGGTTTAGCTTGTCACTTAACTAATTATGATCTATTAAGAAATGCATGTATTTTTCTGGTAATTTACTCAGAGGGAGTAGAACAATTAATGAATGTCTCAGTCAAACCAGTAGCACTGCTAATGAGATGCTTGCAGAGATTCAGTGCTTTTACTCAGCTAGATGAAATGGTCTGTTTTTGTAAGTATCGGCTAGTATCAGATCGAGTTTATTGTAGTTTTGCCACTGAGTTAAGGTACTGAAGTGATGTTGCAGAGGAATGTGCATTAAAGATAATGTCTCAGGTGAAAAAATACCATCTCATTGGAATTATGTTCACCGATAAAAGGTCTTTGAATAGTGTACTTATGGATAATGCAACTAGAAGTAGGAATGGATGTACTCCACAGTAACATTTTCTGTTGTTTTAACTTAGAGGTTTTATTTTAAATTTTGGAGCCCTGAATGCAGTATAGTTTTTAAACCATTTGTGTAGCTGTTATTTGTTGGAAAGTTTGTAAGTGTTTAAATTAAGAGATATTGTAATCCATCATTACAAAAAGTTTTTTTTAAAGATGTATAAAAATCAGCCCCATTCAGTAACACCTTGTCAGATTTGTTATGACTCAAATCAGTTGTGTAGAATATAACAGTACCTGTGTACTTAAGCTTTGTCTAAAGCCATGTTGAATGTTTGAAAGTTTAAAATGTAATACTTAATACACTCCTTTACCTTATTTGAAATTGTTTTTTTTTCTATTTTTTTTTTTTGCAAGATGTGATAGCTTTTGTGTTTTTTGGTATGTAATCAGAAGGACTACTACTATGGTTAGCACTGATTAAATCTAAGGAGACAACTTTATCTTTTTTAACCTAAGGCATTATAGTAAACAAAATCTATTGTTTAAGCATAAGTATTTAAAAGTATTCCAGTCTGATGTCCAAGCTTTGCATATCACATTACATTTTTAGATAAGGTTGTCCACTGTATGATGTATTTTAATTTATTAAACTGATAATTGATATACATCCTTAATGGTTTTCAGTCTGTTTATTATTGTTAAAGTCTCTTAATGAAATGAGACCCATTGTGGTGCTGATTTGTTTTGTATTCTTTGAGTTGAGTTTGCTGGCACTTGGAGCTTGGGTATGCCTGACTCTCTTCATTTTTTGGATTAAAATGATTATTGTAATGGATAACATTCTATTTTTGTTGTTTTATGTGTGTGTGTGTGTGTGTGTGTGTGTGTGTGTGTGTGTGTGTGTGTGTGTGTGTGGTTAATGTTGTAATTAATGTTGACATGGGTTTTGAAATAAGTGGGTTATGTCAGTGGAATCATATGAAGAATACAACTTTTTCCAAGATAACAAAAACTGAAAATATTTTACTGAAATCACTTTTGATGAAAATCAGAGTAAATCTTTTTTTTGTAAAGTGGCAAGCCTCCTTGTACTCTCTGAACTTAACTATACCTACTCCAGGGTCACACAGAAGTGGAGATAAGGGAATTATCCGCTGTCTGTAAAAGTGTTGTTGGTGAAACATTTCAGCTGAAACAGCTGCCACAGGTGTTGTCACTGATCTACTGACAGGCTGCTGTGTCACGACCATGCCATGCTTTCAGCACGAAGAATGGCATGCTGTGCATTTATAGCCAGATTATTCAGAATGGTACAGCTCAGCTGTGTTTAGCAGCTACATGTACTCAGTACTTGTACCAGTTTAGCTTTAGTGCCCCTTTTCTTAATTGAACAACTGCAAGTATGAAAAGGGTTTATGTAGACACCTCAGTAAATTTAGTCTTATTAAGACATTTTGGTAAAAATAGAATACTTGCTTTCGCGTAAGACTTTTATCACCACTATTGTTTTAGTGCAAGTCTTCTAATTTATGTATAATAGTTCATTTTTATCGTAAGCCACTGACACACTTTTACTGCTGAAAATGCTTTATCTTTCTCAATAACCTTTTAGTTATCTTAGTTGAACAACAGTGTTTTTTTAATGTGTATGATTTTTATTGTAGGAATCAATGAAACTGTTTCTTTTCTTAGTCCAATGCCAAAATTAACAAATGCAAAAATATATCAGTGAAACAGTGGTAAGAATAACTAACAAACTTTAACATGCATTAGGGGGCAGAGCCAAGATGGCTAAGGGAAGACAGCAACTTTTTTGAGTTCTGTAGTTTTAATCTTTAATACAGGAAACATTTTTTTCAAAAATTTTACTCTGTTTTAACTGATATTAGTTCTACCTTCTCAATATTTCATTTTTACAAAGTTTTATTAAAATGTTCCTGTCACTTTTACTTGGAAACGTTTTTTCCTGAATGAAGATGAATAACTCCAAACATTCTCATAATGACATTTCACTGAAGTAGGATTTATAACTAGTGACATCTACCCTCCAGACACTTTCCTTGAAAATGGATGGTTTTCAGGAAAACTTGCAAATCTAAGAGAAAATTGTTTTAAACAGACTGAAATTGAAAAAGACATGTTATAATAGCAAAATTAAATTCCAGGCAGGAGAATGCCTTAAATGACATAGAAGCGGATTAAAAGAAGAATTTCATACTTACATTTTACTAACAGAAAACACTTTGCTTTTGAATAAAATAGATGTTCTATAAAACAGAGAATGGAAGTGCAATATAAGAATTTTTGGCCTTCCAAGAAAAAAATTGAAGGTGAGGACTTAAATTCATTTTTTAATACTTGGATTCCAGAAATATTAAACATCCAGGAGGGTTTTTCCTAGAGTATAAAAACTGACTCTGATTTCTTTCTCATACACTTATCTTGTGATGGTCTTTGTGAGCTCCCTTTGCTTCACTTTGACTTTCTGACAGCTTTGGTTATTCATGACACCCATTCTAACTTCTTTCCACTGCACGGAAGCTTATTTGCACTTCCATTGAGCAGCTTTCTTTTGCGAAGCAGGATGGCTTCCTGTTTACCCATATTTAATATAGAGCGATTCCAAACTTTTTATATTGGATGGTAATTACATATGAGTTGTCTAGAGTCATCAAGAATTGTTGAATTATTTAAGGTCTGTAGATTTGTTATGCATATTTTAAATGGGGAGGAGAGAAAAGCGAAAGGAAAGTATAAAACACTTAGTCATAAAATATACCTTGTGTCTGACTTTTATTCTAGATGCTTTGCCTATATTTAATCTGCATTCCATTAACTTCTAACATGGTTATTATTAACTTAAATGAAAACATTTTTTCCCTCTTCCTAAACCACTATGATTTGTTACATGTCTATATGCATAGTCTCATAGTCAGTCATTAGAGACATACAAATGTTTCAGTATGGATTATTTATAAATGCACCAACTACTAAAAAAGCACAACATGGGACTGTTAGGGAGTCTGAACTGCTTCAACAAAGCCACACATTGTGGAACATTTAATTGCTTTCTTTCACTGTGCTGTTTGTTGATTTCCTGCTTGTTACATTGGCAAAAGTTCACTTTGTTTTTATTATGAAAAGAAATGCGAACTGTGCAGCATCTGAAACACATCCCGAAGTTAAAACCATAAAACTTATTATTAATATGTGGTAAGTACTTTCACAAGATACTCTTGCTTCAGCACACCATAAAAAGAAACAGAATGATAGTAGATTTAAAAACTTGTCAACCAATCAGATCACTTCCTTAATCACAACTACTGTATCCTTAAAGGACCCACTAGTTATAGTAAAATCATTCAGGTCCCCAAACATCATGTAAAAAAACTATGCAATATTAATAAATGGTAAAACAACATTCTAATTTAGATCAACATATAAGACACAATATATAATATATCTTGATACATTATCTCATTAATACAGAAAGTTATTTACAAATTTTGTAAAATTCTGTATAATGTTGATGAAATGCTATATTAATGAGAGAGTGATTAAAATACCCCATTACTCCTCATCACCTAAAAATATGCATAATTTATCAAAAAGAGTTAAACTACATTCAAAAGATTATATTTTAAAACTTAGGCATGAAGGAAATAATGTTACAGGTATTGGAGATACTCTTGATGGTTTTAGATTCCATTATACACCTCTAAACTAAAATTCCAATTCTAATAATAAATCCTCAATATTAAAGGTGTTTCTCTCAATATTAAGACAATTCCTTCAGAATTAAAAGCTGATCTACATCAACAAATTTCTTATAAGGATGTTGTGGATAAAGTCAAAAATTCAAAACCCAGTAAAACCCCAGGTATGAATGGAATAAGAGTAGAAACTTATAAACTTGTTCCTCCCTCTATTCTTTTTTTCTAAAACTTTAAATGTGATCCAGTCTCAGGATAAAATTCCACCCTCTGGGAAATATTAATTAATTGCTCCTATACTGAAAGAAAACAAAGACCCACAATTTTGTTTTTCGTATAGACCTATCTTGCTTTTAAATAATGATTATAAAATCTTCATGTCTATTATCATCAATAGGATAAAATGCCTATAGCCCAATTAATTGATGCTGATCAAATAAGTTTTATATATCAAAGACAAACATGATAACATTAAATGTATATTAATGCTTATAGATTTTTTAAACTGAAGGAACATATAGCCTTACTAATTAGTTAGACATTGAAAAAGCTTTTGATTCTTTGATTTGGAATTATCTGTTAAATATTTTAGAATTATTTGATTTTCCTGAAACTTTAAATCAAAGTTTTTATATGAATAATATTGCTTATGTTAAAATAGACCCCCTTTACTTTGGAGCATATTACTCTAAGTAAAGGTCTTAAACAAGGTTGTCCACTTTTGCCAATTGTATTTGTTTTAGCCATTGAAATATTTGCTATTTTCATTCAAGCAAATTCAAATGTTATTGGCACTGATATTTCTATCAAATGTCTTCCATAATTATATTATTTGCAGATGATATTTTATTAACTCTTCCAAATTTTAGATCATTGAACTAGAATCTGTAATAAATTTATTTTAAATTATTTCAGGTTTTCACTTTAATCAACCTAAATTTAATTTTGTAATATTCAATTAAAAAAAAAATCAAATTTATAAAAAAGCATATTACTGGTAATCAAGTCTTTTCTCTGGAATACGTAGGTATCACATTTCTGATGCCCTTAGATGAAATAATAAATATTCATTATGTTAAGATTATTTTTGTGATTATGATGTTATTTCTAAATGGAATAACCTTGTTATAGACTTCCATTGATAAAGATGACTCTTTTACTTAAAATATTATGTGTAATACAAGCCTGATATATTCTGCCTAGTAAGCATCACATTACTGAAATAATGTGTTATTACTGAAATAAACAATTATTAAAATTTCTTTGGTTCCCTAACAAACCTAGAATAGCCTTTCTTCATCAGAACATGGGATCTTGGAGGAATTAATCTTCCAGATATTGATATTTATATTAAAGCATCAGTCTTTAAAATCATAGGAAATTGGGTTGATCCCAATTATAATTCTAACTGGAACACTTTAAAATGATAAATAAATACTAAATAATAATTTAATTCATTAAAATCATTTCTTCTGGCAATATCTTCCTATTGTTTACAAAACAACATTTTTCTTCTACAAATTCTATTTAAATATTATTTTTAAAACTTTCAAAAATGTAATCCATTCCAATATTAGACATGAAGATTTGGTTTGAGTATATAATTCCTTTTAATATCACCAGAATTTTGTTTTAGTAAACTACAGTCATACTTTTGCTATGTTGGAATCTAAGAGTTTTGGCTGTTGGCATCATTGTTTTAAAGATTTGAAAGTCAAAGAGTCTCAACTTATCAAAGAAGTTAATCTGGATCCCTGAGATGGGTTATCAGTACAAACTGCAAGAACACAAACCAAGGAATTGTTTCTCTCCCTCTCTCGGTTTCATTCTCAATTTCAGTTTAAAGAAATTCCTAGTTTATTTTATCATTTTCTTGGACTTGTATACAACAAAATAAAAATAGATAATTTCATTTTAAAACTTTATAAAAATGTAATAAATATAAAATAAATTTAAATAATACATTTTGGAAGCATATTACATTAGGTAACACATCTTTATCCATTTAACACAAATCTGAATACTATCGTCTATTAAATATTCCTCACGATCTCAATATTGACACACATTTACATGAACATTTTTACATACAGCCTTTTTAACTCCAAATAAAATATTTACATTTAATGGTAATAATAGAATACTCAGTTGGAGATGTTTGCAAGTATGTAATGCTGACTGGTTACACATTTTATAATTGTCCTTCTCTAAATTTATTTTGGTGTAATATAAATGATTTATTGAAAGCTTTATTTTCAGATAATTTCTCTTTATCCAAGTTTTAAATTTTATTTAATGTACATGATACTTGTTATTTAAAAAGTGATTTTTTATGGACTAGTCTTACTGTTGAAAGAAAATATATTACTAAAGAATGGAGATCACCAAACCACCTTTTTTGGAGTCTCCCTATCCTTTTTAAAAGAAACATGCTGCAAAGAATTGAAAGTAAAAGAACAAATAATTTATCCTAAGTCATTTATCAGTAATCCTTGGTCAAAAGTAATGAGTCTTATTAACTTTTATTAACAGAATTTTATCTTGGCTATCTAGGAATTAAAGTAAAATTGATAAGTGAGAGTTAAAAGAATAATTGTAGTATTGCCTATTTTAATCTTTGATTTCAGGCCTTTGCATATATTGTAAATTGTTTTGTTTATTCCTTTTAATTCTATTATTTTATTATTACTTTTGTTAAATTGTCACGTGTATTTTTTATTTGAAACTGCACAATAAAGTTTCTTTGATTAAAAAGAGAATATCAAAATTATTACAAATATGTTAAACCTCTGCTAAAAATGGTTAGTTTTTGACCTGCTACTCCTTATAAAATTTCGCTTAGTATTATTATTCAGTTTGTATGTGTCTTTCGGCTTTTCCCAGTTAGGGCTCACCACAGTGGAACGCCGGTCCGCTAATGATTGGTAGTGGATTTTTACATACCGGGTTACCAGCCCTGATGCACAACCTTCAACGAAGGCACACCCCATTCACGTATGCCTCCACACAGAAGATGCTCTAGCTGAGAATTGAATGGGACAACATCTTGCTATGAGGCGGCAAGGCTACCGCAGCACCACCACCGCAGTTTAGTGCTCTTTTTAAACAATGTTGCTGGATATATTATTAAGCATCTCAGTATATCTTTAAATCTCTTACATTTTCTTCTTTACCTTTAAACATTACAGTTAAATCATACCTCCATATTGCTTTGTATACAGTGATGCAATTATTTCCATTCACTTCCTTCTGCTCTGTCTCTTTCAAAATAAATATGTTATTAACCAGTACTTCACATTTACCATGTAAAATTCATTTAAATTCATCTGTTCTTTATTTCAGTTATTTTAGCTACTTTTGTGTTATCACTGTGTAGCATTATTCCTTTTCCATTTCAAAGGTTTTTTTTGACTGTCAGGAATGACCCAGCACTCATCTACCTTTTCTGCCCTTCACATTTCCATTTCACTTTGGTAAAATATTTCATTGTTTACAATGTATCCTTGTTCTCCATCTAAGTAAAAGAAGCATGCATTTTCCCTTCTTAGGGACACAAATCTATCCCACCAAAAAGTCTTGTTGATGTCACTGACCAGGTTGAGGCTGCACTTGTGGGTAATTGGAGTGGAGCATGACTTGCGGATATGAAGCAGTCCCATCAAGTTGGCGGCCATGATCACCTTGTATACCAGAGGTCACCTCTGAGGAGTCTGTATGAAACTGAGTATAGGGATAGGGCTTTTAGGCTATTTGTGTATGGTAGATGTTTGAGGGCATGGATTCTCCTGGTGAGGAACCTCTATGGTCTCTCCAGCTGTTACATGTGCTTTGCGAGGTACATGCCAAAAGGGGTGGTGCACTCAATAATGGGCCTTATAAGGGAAGAATACAGAGATGTTATGACCTCCCTGTCCCTGGATGAGATACTCTTACTTATGAGGTGGGCTATGTAGAAATCTTTCCATAAATGGAAGTAATATGGTCAAAAGTCAGGTAGCTATCAACTTTGGTTCCCAAATCCATCACAACTGATTGCGTGCTTAGGATGTTATTAATGGGTTAATTTGTGGGGACATCACAGTTCCCAAATGGGATGATGATGCATTTTTTGATATTCAGCTTGAGGCCGTGTTTCTGGCACTAGTCATTTCTCTGAGTGAGACCCTCCTGGAGGATGTCCACATCACTAGGGGAATTGATGATAGCACCCATCTTGCAGTCAGCTGCAAACTTGGTCAACCATAGCTTACTGGTTTTGGCCTGCACCTTAGAAAAGTATATCTCAAATAACAGAGGTCCCCAAGACTGAATCTTGGGGTAGGCCTCTTTGTTATGGGTCTACTGCTTGAGGTGGTTTCCCTCTTTTGACTAGGTGGATTCTATTAGTGAGCCAGTTTGATACTCATCTGGTAACACAGTGATTGGTGTCTAGTTGAGAGAGCATTTATCTATTATGCTAAAGTTTGGGAATAGTGTCAAAGACTTTGTCCAGGTCAAGGTAGGCATTGTGCACCATCTTCCCCTCATCCATGGCTTTGATGACTGTCTCAAAGAAGTCGGCCAAATTTAGCAGTCATGACCTCCCCTTGAAGCCAACCAGTGTGGGATCAAGTGTTCCTACAGATATGTGGTGGCCTTGACCACCAGTTCTGAACAGATCTTGGTGCTTCCTTTGAGGTTGCAGACATATGTGAAGAAGGCCTTATGATTGTCTCTAGTAGATGTGGCCAATTTGGACTCGGAGTTTGCTTTGGAGGATTTCAATAGTGCTTTTATTTGCTTTCGGTTGGGCACTTGCTCCTTCTTGGTCTTGGACAGCATTTGTTTTTCTTTTGTTATAGAGTTTATTTATTGCAGATGTTCACCAGACAGGTTTACTCTTCCTTGCAGAGGATGATTTAGTCCTGTCGGGTATTTCTGATTTCATGCATCTATATAAATGATCATATAGTGCTTTGGTGTAGTTTTGGATATTGGTGCCAGTTCCTACAGAGGGGAGGGGGGTGTAAAGCTGTTTGCACCATCCCTCAGGAGGCTGTAACTGGCTTTGGAGGAGTTTTTATGTCTGATCCGAGCTAGAGTTGGGTTTGGGGAGATGATGCCTTTGAAAGTGACCACTTTATGCTCTGATCTTACCAGGGTGGAGGATACTATAGGGATGTTGCAGTGGTTACGCATGTTGGTTAATACCAAGTCCAAGGTATTATCACCTCTTGTGGCGGTATCAGCTAGCTGTTCCAAGGCATTTGCATTGACAAAATCAAGGAATCTCTGGGCATTTGTGTTCTGGCATGAGTAGTTCTTCCAATCTATGTTTGGGAAGTAAAATCCACCCAGGATCAGGGTGAAGGGTTGAATCTTGATAGATTCGAACAGGTCCCTATAGGTGGATTGGGCATCTTGAGTCAGATTTGGGGGACAGTATATATGATTTGAATGGGGGGCTTGTCAATGGTTAACTGCACCTGGAGTGTCTCCTGTGCATCATACTGTTTGACCAGCCTGGAGGTGTGTATGTCTTTAATATATAGTGAAACTCCAACACCTTTGGCTTTACTGCCCACAGTTTGGGATCTGAATGTATGATAGGATCAGTAACCAGGTAAGGCTGAGGTGCTCTCTGCAGCTTTGAACCAGGTTTCTGTGACTGCACAGATGTCATCATTTTCCAGCATTAGGAATGCTTGCAATGAGTGCAGTTTCATGTTTAGACTCGTAGCATTTAGCAGCATGACCTTTAATTTGTGCTTTGTTGAAATTTTTATGTTGGTAGTTTTAACCTTATCACTTTTCCTAAAAAAGTCACTATAGGGGAGGCAAGAGTCTTTGCCAGAAGTCTGAAGCCCAGGTGAGACAGATGCAGGCCATCTCTGGCAAAGCATCATGATCTGTCCATCATATCTTCCAAGCTGTCAGGTACTGGATTCCCCTGGAATGACACCCAGAACTAAGCCAGTTATTAAAATCAGTCATTTTCTGTTTATATTGAGGCATCATTCTGGGTGATGGCAGAATTCTGCTTAAGGCTAGGGGCATACCTGCCTGGGACACATAATCAGTAAGCTCAGTCATGTCTCTCTTCATATAGTCCAGAGAGGTATGTCTCAATTCATTCACACCAACATGGACTTTAACAGAGTCATAACAGTACCTGTTGTTGAGAGACTTTAGTGCTTATGTGATATGGTGGATTTTGGCATGTGACAAGACAACTGCCCTAGTGCCCTACATCCTTGCTGGGGCTGGTAGCACTCCAATCCAGTGCCCTCAATTTGCCAGGGTCAGAAAGAATTTTAATGGGTGGCCACGATGGTGCAGCAGTTAGCATTGCTACCTCACAGCAAGAGGTTCTCTGGTTCGATCCTCGGCTGGGGTGCCTTCTGTGTGGAGTCTGCATGTCCTCTCTGTGGTTGTGTGGGTTTCCTCTGGGTGCTCTGGTTTCCTCCCACATCCCAAAGACATGCTGTAGGTGGATTGGACACTCTAAATTGGCCCTGGGTTTGTGTGCATGCATGTGTGCCTTCTGTGGAAGGTTGGGCACCGGCTTGGCAACTCAGCACTATAAAACTCCACTGCCAATCATGAGCAGACAGGTGATCCACTGCAGCAACCCCTAACCTGGAAAAAGCTGAAAGAAGAAGAAGAAGTAGGAGATGAAAGAATTTTAAGAATATCCTGGGTGTCACACTGACCAGCATCCATCTGAGGTCTAGCCTATGTTTGTCCCTCTCCTTTCCATGGCCTTGATGTTATTTCCATGGCGTGGGAATACAAGGGAAATGTGCTTTATGATGCACAGCCTGTACAGCAGCTCAGCCATGTCTCCACCCTTTTCCCCTCTTATGGATACACCTCCCAATGTAATACACCAACCAAAGAAAATCCAGCACCAAGGTGAAATAAGTAAATCAGCAAATTCAATACATGTGGCTGACACAAAACAAACCGGTTTTCGGCTAAAAGGAACCTTCCTCAGTGTTACTGTTCCATGACATCAGCCCATATTTAAGTACTTAAATATTTAATAGATAAAGTCATGCTATTGGTGCATACCAAATTAGTTCTGTTCATTGAGTCCAGGTTTAAAGAGGGCTTCCAATCTTACTATCCAGCCTGATTCCTTGCCATTAAGCTTGGTATGCCATCCTGTTTTGCACATTCTATTACCCTGAATTTTATCTATTATTATGAAATGAAATTTCGCAGTGTGATGGGTTAATGTGTGTTTAAAGAGTGCACTAGTCATTCTCTTGTTTTTCATGTCACTCAAATGCTCACTAATTCTGATTCTCAGGGGTCGTGAGGTTTGGCCAACATAAAATGCCGAACAAGAGCAACTGGCTAAGTAAATCACCCAGTCACTACTGCAATTTCCCATAATGTTAATGTTATATATCTTTGGTGTGTTCTGGCTGGTAAATTCTTTAGTTTTAACCATGTGTGCACAAGCACTACAATATCCACAAGGGTAACTGCCTATTCATTTTTCCTCAGATAAGGTGGTTTGATGAACTTCCTTGTTAAAATTTTTGTTATAATGGGTAAGATGTGAATTTATAGTTTTTCCTCTACGATAAGAAAATAAACATTGTGGGGGCAATATGTTGGCCAATTGGTCACAAAATGGCCCAGTGATCATTGATAATGTTATTAAAGCCGTTGGTATTACGACCATATTTGGTAACTAAACTAATTGATAGAGAGGTGGAAGACCTTTCAGTTGTGGAGATAGATTTGTATTGTAACAGATCCTCCCAATTGTATTTGACTGCATTGGCATTTGCACTGCATATATTCCCGACTGGATATCCCCTGTTAAGGAATCTACTGATTAAGTCATTCCTCCCAGAATTGTATGCCTCGGGTGTGAAGCAGATGTGTTTAATACGTAAAAACTGAGATTTGGGTATATCGTGGATAATGTGGGGTGGGTGTTAGCTGGTAACATGGTGTTGAATTGTGGGAATTTCCTGAAGGTCTCAGTTTGCAAAGTATTGTCGGAATCCCTGTGTATCATTACATCCAATAATGTAATTTGATTCAGATCATAATTCAGGGTAAATTGAATACCCCATTTATTCTCGTTAAGATATTCAACAAATTCTAAAGCATAACTAATATCACCCTTCTTCACCATCCAGCAATTGTCCAGGAAGAGACATCAGATGTCCATGTTATCCAAAAATATGTTGTGAGTTTTATCATATATCAACTGCTTCTCAATATAGCCCATGAACAGATCTGCATATATTGGGACAAACGAGGCACCCATAGCCATTCCATTAACTTGTAAATAACGTGTCCCTGAAATAGAACACATTTTTAGTAAGAACATGTTCTGTAAGTCCGAGTAACAAGGTGTTGAAACCTGGTGGATAGATATTGGCCCTCTCTAACCAAAATTGTAGGGCTTCTAAACCTGCCCAATGGGGTATATTTGTATACAGTGCTGCTACATCTAAGGTGCAAAGTAGCCAATTTGGTTCTAGTTGAGTGTCATCAATAATCTGTAAGAATTGTGTGGTATCTTTAAGTCTAGACCTAACTAGAGTTAAAAGTCGTTGTAGATATTTGGTTAGAAAGGCCGAAAGTGGTGACGTTAATGAACCCCTGCCAGAAACAATGTGAGGTGATGGGATCTTTATGTATCTTGGGGTGTAGGTAAAAATATTTAAATATTGGGTCTACCACTGTTAAGTGATGTTTTACTTCTTGTCCAATGATGCTTTCTGTATATGCCTCTTCTAAAAATCGATCTATGTCTTTTTTGAATTTAGATGTAGGGTCTAAATGCATCTTTGTGTAGAATAGGCCATTGGAAAGTTGTTTTTCTGCCTCCCTCTGATATTAATCCCATTTCATTACAACATCAGCCCCTCCTTTATCGGCAGGTAAAACCACTATATCATGTTGGTTGCTAAGATTGATTAAAGCTTCTTATTCAGTCTTAGTTAGGTTCTGTCTGATATTGGCAAAAGTTCTGTTATGAAAATGTAAATCTTTGAGAACACATTCTTTAAAAATGGATACATGCCTATCCATGGGTGGAATGAATTGCGATTTCCAAAATCGGAAATCAGTAGACCTTTGAGATTGATTATGATCTGAGAAAAATAATTTCAAATTTCAAATTCTGCAAAAATCATTCACATCTTTAACAAGAGCATGTTCATTAACAAAAACAGTAGAAACACAATTTAGGCCCTTATTCAACAACTTTATTTCTGTGTCAGTAAGGTGGTATGATTAAATGTTATGCACATTACAATTATCTAAGATAACATTTGACTCAGTAGTTGTTCTATGTTGCTAATGGGTCCCATGTTTCCTGCCCCCCCCCTGTGTCTTTTGACTCTAAAGGGTCATTTTGGGCTTTCTCTTGGCTGCTAGAGACCCCTGAGTGGGGATTGACTCTACATCAGTGGCCAAAGATGTATTTTCACCTGATATTGTTTCTGATAAATCAGTCCTATTCCTGAGAATTGACCTAGGTCTCTTACGTTTTCTAATGTGCTTCTGTGTGCTCTCTTGAAAACGTACATTTCTCTGGGTGTTAAAGGGTTTGCCTTTTTGATAATCATTGACATCTCTGTTAAATTTGTCAATCTTTTTCTTTTTAAGTTGTTGTTCCAATTGGGCCAGTTCCTTAGCTAAAGTGTTTGAATGTCTGTGAAAAGAGGCTTCCCCCTCCAGTGCTTTAGCTTCCTCACAAATCTTTTGTATTTCTACCATGTTTTGATCAATAATTTGTTCATGATAAGTCATGAGAACATCAACAAATAACATAGTAGTGTGATGTTGGGCTTCTGCCCATTCTTGAGTAAGCTGTTCATCAATTTGGCTAACCAAAGCTTGCATTTTAACCCTTAACCCACGTGGGGTGATATCCTTCATCTTATAGGCTTTGAATAACTTCAAATGCCATATGTGAGATCTAAGCAGCTTCATACTTTTGGTTAGTCTAAAAAACAATGAAATACATGGGTCCCTTGGTGTTTGTTGGGAAGTCCCCCTATTGTCCTGTCCTACTGTTGTTAAACCAAAAATTCCTAAATCATGATGGTCTGCAGACAAACCTTCCAATAGAGTCATTAAATCCATTTAAAATTTGTTGCACTAAAACATGTATAGTAATAATACTGTTGTGAATAGGCCTTATGCTTTAGAACAATGGAAAACAAGTTTACTGGTTTCTATTGGTTCCTAAATGTTAATCTTCAATTATCTTTGATATTTATGTGCTGTAGCCTCTTTTTTACTCATAGCCTAAATGGGTCCTCCAACCTGTCAACCGTGCAAATAATATGACCTTCTAAATATTGTCAAATCACATAGTATTACACAAATATCCGGATAGGCATATAATGACCTCCTTAATTGTTGTCAGATTGTCATGTAGATAGCTCAAAATATATGGGTCGACCTTCATCTATCTCCCAAAAATATATAGGTCCATTTATGGAGTTGTCTGTCAAACATTCAACCCCTATGTTGCACCATTATGACTGTCCAAAGATATGGGTTCTTAAAACCCTGTCATAGGTATAGGTTTTATTATCTTATGAACTTTACCACCTTTCAGCATGTGTATAGTTTCATGCCCAAATAAGGCAGACATTCACCTTCAATTTCAAATTAGGTGGATTTCAAAATATAATCTAATGTGTTTTAATTATATGCACTATCCAGTATATTTGGATATAAATATACAATGTGCCATCTCCTGCATCTGCCATAGATCGATGTAAGAGATGCCCACAGGTCTGCCCACCACCCAAGGATGGCAACACCAATCCCTACCTGCTGTTCCATCAATCATCTGAAGTTGACTAGGCTGCAGTCAAGGCTTTATCCCTCTATAGCACTGGATCAATTACTATAATTACTGTGCAATCACTGACTTGAACTTTCTGTCCTTTGACGTGATCTTTATTGTGCCTCACATCTGTTGTTGTGTCTTCCCCTCTGCTGTTTCCTTTTGGCTTAAAACTGCCTTTGTAAAATACATTGCACAGATTGTTTTCTCATGCAGTACAATGCATTCTTCCCAGCTCCCTTATTTAACTTATCAGTCTCATGACTCTCCCCAGTTACCTTTTTATCTTCTTCTTTGTGCTTCAAATCCAAAGTAAATACTTTTAAATTTGTTTTAGATGACATAAGAAGCTTCTTATATGTATGACTCTTTTCAAATAAATTACACGAAACCATGTTTTAGTGGCCCTACCTCACAACTCCAGAATTCATGTTTTAAACACCATCATTACATATGCGATGTTTATCCAGATGTCTAGTAAGAGACGAGCAATGTTCCTTGCATTGTCCACGCAAAATCTATTAGGCAGCTATCATATAATTTACCATTCCTTGCTTTCAGATTTACTGTCACTACCAGCCTTATTTTCAAATTCTGCATTCTTCCACTAAATGATTACTGTTTTACATTTTTACTTATCTTTTTCATAACAATGTTAATGTCCACCTCTTCATTTCAAATAAAATCAAAGTTACCTTTCTACAAACACTTAATGCAATGTTTCTGACTGGCATACAGGTGCCGGAGCTACTCCTACGCAATCTTCAGGTTAATTTAAAAGAAGTGTGCAATTCTTTCTGAGAACAGAAGAATAACGTTGTTAAGCAAACATAACCGATACAGATGAGTCACCAGCTATGTTCTAGTATTTTTAACACTTTGGACCACCTGATGCTACATGCATTGCATACCATTTTTTTTACAGTAGGGACTCTGTACAGTATGGCATGCATATTACTTTCACATAGCTAGTAAATTATTCTGTAGCATTCTTTAGGTTGCTTTCATGTGCCTTCGGGTTTTAACGTCCAATCTGTTAATTTAAAAGAAAAGAAGAAAGAAGACAATTTTTTTCAGACCCCATGGATAAAACTTTCAGTGCCTGACCTATGTGATACTATACTTTCCTAATTGACCCTTTTTTTTTTTTTGCTAATCAAGTACGGTACTGATTTAGCTAGAAGAGCAATTTACAAGAATATGGGCAAGTGACATATAGACAGAGGATATCCCACCAGCTTAGCAAGATATTTATCTGTTAGTTCTTACTGTTGGTACGAGAGAGCAGCACTTGTTATTTTATCCAGTTATGTGGGACTGGCTAGTTTAAAATCTGATTTAACAGTTATTAGTCTACACATGAAAGGGTAGGATGAGGAAAAACAAAACAATGCAAAGATCATTTGCCTCAAATTTATTGAAGTAAATGCATAAAGATGGGATTGGGTTAAATCTAGTGTAGCAACACAGTAGCACTTCAAGCAATTTTGTAAAAGCATTTTTTTTATTCTTCTTTATCAAGACCAAAATGCTGCAGGTTTTTCCTTCCCATCATTTTGACAACTAAGTACTAATGTTCCAGTATAATTCCACTACAAAGAAAAACTCAGTGTAAATAAATGCTTAAGTCTGAAGCCTTGAGTTGATAGGTATGTCCATTTTCTCATGTTTGCCAGTTATCATGATCTTCTGTATAGGATGATAACTCCAAACTAGTTGTTGCTACCTTGTTAAGGGATCTAAGAGAAGGAACCATACAGAAATGTGTAACTGCTCTGTGCAGACGTCTCTTCCACACTATTCCCCTAACCCCCTTTACTAGACCACACTGTGCCATTGCCATTTTAGTTAGTTAGTTGTACAATATAGTATTATTTTTTTTTCTTTCCAATTTAATATTTTTGCTTTGTATCCCAAAGGATACCCTAAACTATGGGATATTCCCTCT
Organism: Protopterus annectens; assembly: GCF_019279795.1. Lineage (NCBI taxonomy): Eukaryota > Metazoa > Chordata > Ceratodontiformes > Protopteridae > Protopterus > Protopterus annectens. The sequence goes on from NC_056737.1 coordinate 1,951,859,098, forward strand.
TCCTTTAAGCGGTTTTAATTTATAGGCATAGTCATGAATTACATTTTAATTCACCTTTCCCTGCCTTCTACAGACAATGGGATTGATCATTTTCACTCAGATTGGCTCCATGATAGTAAAAGACCCAATGCATAGCTTTCAGCAGATGAAAATACTAGGGTTAAGGAATAATAAAAATATCCCTTGTGGATTACTTTTCAAGAAGGGTTTCACTGCTTTGAAAGGCAGCCTATTTGTAATGCTATATCATAGGGAATTTAACTAACACTTAGGAGAATGGAATGATGTCAGCATATTTTAGTTAATCTTGGCACTAGATTGCATTCACCAGTATTTCACCAGGACCAGTACACAGTTAGGGATCAGCAGAAGAAATTGCATTATTAGGAATAATGATTGCAGGGCAGTTGCACATGTTACCTTTACTGTTTTTCTGTAAGGAACAATGACCTAATGACCTCCATGTTTGTGTTTATCATGCAAGGATGATAATCAGTGGGCATATGACAAAAGACAGCTGAGAGGGATGACCATATGGGACCAAACAGAATTACTTCAGACTTTGCACATGTAAACTTCCAGCATTCACATGAGTCAGCCCCATCTTTTATCTCAGTTTCATAGCTCAAGTATACCATGCCTATTATATTATGAGAGAGGTAGTCACCACAATATTGTTACAAACTATTTTAAAGAGCATAAAAAGGTTGGGCTTCAGCTTTAATCAGAACATGGATTTAAGTGCACAGTAATGGAAGATTGGGTAGATTTAGACAGCCGTCTAAATGCATTTCCTTTCCCCTAGTCATGTCAATTGATCAATGTCTTTATATTTAGATATTAATAAGGGCCATACAATTTTGATCACATAATTTATGGTAACACAAAGTCTCATCAAGGCCCCTATAAACTTTACCTGCTTTTGCACATATCAAGACCATTACAGTTTTCTGTTTATTTTGCATTTTAGACTGTGCTAGAATTTTTAGTGCAGCTCCTAAATTAATAACACATCACAGAGCAGAAAATCTACAGGCAGGAAAAAAAAAAAATAAATTAATAAAACATAAGACCTGTACACCACAGGCTTAGAAAGTAAAAAAAAAACAGCAAACCAGGGGTAAAGTCCTCCACAAACACTTATCACACTAGATAAGTAAAAAAAAATACAGTTTAATTAGTTCAGCTCTTGTATCCAATGTAACTAGATAGGAGTTCTTCAGAACTAATGAAACTGGATGCTCAAGCTCTAAATATAGAGCACAATATGAGTCACATGACCAACTCTAACTAATAAACATTTTAAAAAATCATCTTCATTAAATAATTACCATCCATCTTCATAATTCTAAAAAAGGTTCAATATAAAAATAGGTTTAATTATATTAATAATATTGGATTAATCAAACATTATTGTATCTTACAGAGGTGTTACATAAAAGAACCACAAAAAATATATTGTTCTATACCTGACTACATTTTTAAAAGATGGACCCTAAAATGAAAATAAATCAACATATCTTTATATTATAAACTGTTAGCTAGTATTACTAATTATAAATCACTATTTTATCAAAGCCTTGATGCTCTTAATTTTAATACTGGTACAACTGATATATTCTCATTAGACTCTGGGACATTAACTGCATCCATGGTCAGTTGCCAAAACAACTCTCTGTATTTGCTTTTGTCTCCCATGGGCCTCCACTGGGTTCATAATCACTTCTTCCAGCACAAATAACTGCAATGTACTATCTTGCATACCTTGATATGCTTATACACAGCATTCATTTCAACACATCTAGAGATGTCATATATATGTTCATAAAGAATTTTTTTTAATAAGCATTCAGTCTTACCTGTGTCAAATGAGCGCCAGTGTGTTTAATATGCTAAACAGACTACATCATTTCTCATACAGTTATTAGTACTTTTTACTTATTAACTCCCCATAATGACTAATTAAAAACAGTTTGTGTTAACAATGAATGCACATTGATTACATATTCTACATTTGAATGTCCTATATGTGGTCTGTTGGGAATGTTCTGAGTTCTCATTTTTTCTTTCCAATATGTCATTTATATACTGACCCCTCTTGTAAACAACCACAGGTAGTTCAGAAAATATATTCAGGTCATCTGGAGGTTTACAGAATAATGCTCAGTATTTTAAAATAGTTTACTTTATAATGTTTACATTCCGATGGTATCTTTGCCTAAAAGTAGTATAAATATAACAACCCAACCTGTTTTTACTTCTTCCATCGTCTTGTCTACTAGTTCCAATAATTATCCTCTTTCAAGATACATTTTATAAATACAGTTATATTCACACTCAAAACCATAATATTCAGATATCATGCACACTGCTCTAACAAACAGTCCTTTTATAATATTTTTCTTTTGATGATTCCAAAAGTAGGTTAGCCTTATTAAAACCACTGAAGGAAAACACAAAAATGTAACACTAGCTAACAAAATAAACTCCACTCCTCGACTCAGTTAAAATACTAAATTTATTAAAATAACATATTAGATTCTTAAAATCCACGTTCAATTTTTCAACCTCCTTTAACAAAGTCTCAGTATTAGAATTGTTAAACTTAATTATTTGCCCTAATAATTCCAAACCATGTTGGTCAAACATTTCAGTAAATTCATCATACATAACATTGTTGTACACAAGACCAAAAGAAAACTTGAAAACGTATAATCCCTGTAGGACCATTTTCAGTTACAAATACTTTTTTAAATAATTATTGTCTATTTGCAGTGTTTCAATTTTAAAAAAGTCTGACATTTTATGTAGGGAAAATGGAGAAACCTCTCCATAAAAGGATTTATGAACATAATTATGATATTGTAAAAGGTAACGAGAACAGTGCCCTATACAAACACTTAAGGATTTGCATT